>NW_027053421.1:0-5000 GCF_011386835.1 Chrysemys picta bellii
CGCTAGAGAAGAAGTCAGCGACCCAGACAGGGAGGGCAGCAGGGGTTACTGGTGCTCCAGCGAGAGGGCGGTACGGGGGTCCCACCGACGCCGAGGGCCAGCCCACCTCCCGCGGCCCGCGCCGCGTGGTGTGGTCCTGTCAGGGGGGGGGGACCGCAGCGCGCCCCTGCTCGCTCTCGCGACCGTGTTTGGCCCTGCTGAGCCTCGCGGCTCCCTGGGTTTTTCGGACCCCTGGGTGGTCTGCCGGAACCGCTCGACCTCGCACGGCGGAGATCTCGGCCAGACGGCCCCACGCACGGAGGGCCGGGCAGGTGCCCGGGCCGCCCCGAGGAGGGAAGTCCCCATCGGTCCCTGGATCCGTGCACGCGAAAAGGAAGAGGGTCCCCATCCGCCTGAACACCGGACGGCCCCGCGGTTGGGGTGCCGGCCCGCGAAGGGCCCTTCCCGTCGCGAACGTCAGCGCCACATCGATCGGCGGGCGCGAGAGGAGCGGGCCCCCCCTCCCTCCGGGGGGCGCCGACACTCGGAGCTCGGCTCCCGGCCGCTGCGGGGCCCATGAGCTAAGAGCCGGGCAAAGCGGGCCGTCTCGGCGGAGGGCCGGGTGCTGGCCTCCGCCCTCAAACGGGCCCGCTCCCCCCCTCCCACGCCGGGCAGGGTCGGGTACAATACTCGGATTGATCCCCTAGGCTGAGCTCCGGTTCTCACAGGCTCTGAAAAACCTGTCCTCAGAAATCTCCTCACACAATCCTCGAAAGGCAGGTCGAAAAAGCCAAAGCCCCGCCTTCGGCGGTACGAAACTGGAACCGGGCGCCACCTCGTGGTTCCCTCGGTCGGCCGAGACGGCGTGGGGCGACCCCTTCCGGACATCCGCGAGACGACCGGCCGTCAGGTCAACCCATTCGCTCCAAAGGGGTTGACCTGGTGGCCGAGAGGGGACTTTGAAAATTTTTCGGACTTGGAAAATTTTTTTTTTTTTCTTCCCCCAGACCGCTTCCTCCGGGTTGACCCGGTGGCCGAGCGTCTCGCCGTCCCCGGACGCGGCGAGGGACTGCCTCCCGGCCGTCAGGATCGGGCCCACGGAAGTCTGATTTTAAAAAAAATTGGCCGACGCCACCGCGGAGGGCTACCCGGGCACCCCGGGCCCCGGAGCCGGAAAAGGGAAAAAAAGGATCGGGCCCACTAGAGACATGGACCCGGCCGCCAAGCAAGCCGCCCTGGGCTGACCCTCCCCGGCCGCAGCGAGGGACTGCCTCCCGGCCGACAGGATCGGGCCCCTGGAAGTCTGGGGGTGGGGGGGGGGAAATCGCCCCACGCCTCCGAGGAGGGCTGCCCGGGCGGGCCTGGCCCCGGAGCTCGGAAAAAAAAAAAGGATCGGGCCCACTAGAGACATGGACCAGGCCGCCCTGGGCTCACCTTCCCCGGCCGCAGCGAGGGACTGCCTCCCGGTCGACTGGATCGGGCCCCTGGAAGTCTGGAAAAAAGAATGGAACCTGACGCCTCCGAGGAGGGGGCGCCCAGGGAAGGAGGGAGATCCGGGTTGACCTGCTGACCGGACGGGAAAGAGGCCACCGGGCGTCCCCCCCCCCTTAAAACCTAGGGGTTGACCTGGTGGCCGGAAAGCGAACCGGCCAGCAGGTGAACCCTTTCGATTCCACGGGTTGACCTGGTGGCCGGGAAGCGAACCGGCCAGCAGGTGAACCCGTTCGATTCCACGGGTTGACCTGGTGCCCGGGAGGGGACTCTGAAAATTTTTCAGCCCTTTCGACTCGGGGTTGACCTGGTGGCGGAGAGGGGACTCGCACGGCAGGCAAGCCGCCCTGGGCTCACCCTCCCCGGCCGCAGCGAGGGACTGCCACCCGGCCGACTGGATCGGGCCCCTGGAAGTCTGGAAAAAAGAATGGAACCTGACGCCTCCGAGGAGGGGGCGCCCAGGGAAGGAGGGAGATCCGGGTTGACCTGGTGACCGGACGGGAAAGAGGCCACCGGGCGTCCCCCCCCCCCCTTAAAACCTAGGGGTTGACCTGGTGGCCGGAAAGCGAACCGGCCAGCAGGTGAACCCTTTCGATTCCACGGGTTGACCTGGTGCCCGGGAAGCGAACCGGCCAGCAGGTGAACCCGTTCGATTCCACGGGTTGACCTGGTGCCCGGGAAGCGAACCGGCCAGCAGGTGAACCCGTTCGATTCCACGGGTTGACCTGGTGCCCGGGAAGCGAACCGGCCAGCAGGTGAACCCGTTCGATTCCACGGGTTGACCTGGTGCCCGGGAAGCGAACCGGCCAGCAGGTGAACCCGTTCGATTCCACGGGTTGACCTGGTGCCCGGGAAGCGAACCGGCCAGCAGGTGAACCCGTTCGATTCCACGGGTTGACCTGGTGCCCGGGAGGGGACTCTGAAAATTTTTCAGCCCTTTCGACTCGGGGTTGACCTGGTGGCCGAGAGGGGACTCGCACGGCAGGCAAGCCGCCCTGGGCTCACCCTCCCCGGCCGCAGCGAGGGACTGCCACCCGGCCGACTGGATCGGGCCCCTGGAAGTCTGGAAAAAAGAATGGAACCTGACGCCTCCGAGGAGGGGGCGCCCAGGGAAGGAGGGAGATCCGGGTTGACCTGGTGACCGGACGGGAAAGAGGCCACCGGGCGTCCCCCCCCCCCCTTAAAACCTAGGGGTTGACCTGGTGGCCGGAAAGCGAACCGGCCAGCAGGTGAACCCTTTCGATTCCACGGGTTGACCTGGTGGCCGGGAAGCGAACCGGCCAGCAGGTGAACCCGTTCGATTCCACGGGTTGACCTGGTGCCCGGGAGGGGACTCTGAAAATTTTTCAGCCCTTTCGACTCGGGGTTGACCTGGTGGCCGAGAGGGGACTCGCACGGCAGGCAAGCCGCCCTGGGCTGACCCTCCCCGGCCGCAGCGAGGGACTGCCTCCCGGCCGACAGGATCGGGCCCCTGGAAGTCTGAGGGGGGGGAAATCGCCCCACGCCTCCGAGGAGGGCTGCCCGGGCGGGCCTGGCCCCGGAGCTCGAAAAAAAAAAAAAGGATCGGGCCCACTAGAGACATGGACCAGGCCGCCCTGGGCTCACCCTCCCCGGCCGCAGCGAGGGACTGCCTCCCGGCCGACTGGATCGGGCCCCTGGAAGTCTGGGGGGGGAAAAAATGGAACCTGACGCCTCCGAGGAGGGGGCGCCCAGGGAAGGAGGGAGATCCGGGTTGACCTGGTGACCGGACGGGAAAGAGGCCACCGGGCGTGCCCCCGTTAAAACCCCTAGGGGTTGACCTGGTGGCCGGAAAGCAAACCGGCCAGCAGGTGAACCCTTTCGATTCCACGGGTTGACCTGGTGCCCGGGAAGCGAACCGGCCAGCAGGTGAACCCGTCCGATTCCACCGGTTGACCTGGTGCCCGGGAGGGGACTCTGAAAATTTTTCAGCCCTTTCGACTCGGGGTTGACCTGGTGGCCGAGAGGGGCCTCGCACGGCAGGCAAGCCGCCCTGGGCTCACCCTCCGCGGCCGCAGCGAGGGACTGCCCCCCCACCCCCCGGCTGACAGGATCGGGCGCACTGGAAGTCCGGGACAATATTTTCCCCGACGCCGGGGAGGGCGGGCGGAGGGGCTCTGGCGGCTAGCCCGGGCCCCGGAGCTCGAAAAGGAAAAAAGGACCGGGCCCGCGAGAGACGGGGGCCCTGCCGCAGGGGGGGGCAGTCCGACCGGGGCTCACCGTGCGGCAGGCCCGGGCGTCGGCAGGGGAAAGCGGGCGAGGAGGCGCGGGGCCGGGTGCCTACGGCCATACCGGACCGAACGCCCCCGATCCCGTCCGATCTCGGAAGGTAAACCGTCCCGGGCCTGGCTAGTACTTGGATGGGTGACCGCCTGGGAATCCCAGGTGCCGTAGGCAGCTTTTCCCGGTCCGAGTCAGCTCTCTCTCCTTTTCTGGGGGGGGAAGGAGAGGGGGGGACGGGCCGGAAAGCCCCTCGTCGCTCCTGCCGAGTCGGAGGTCGCGGCCGCAGGTCACGGGTCTGGGCGCCTGGGGTCCGGCTCCCCACCCACCCGGCTTCCTCCGCGGAGGACCCCCCCGGGCCACCGAAGCCGCTGGGGGAGACCCCGGGCATGGGGCGGACTGGCCCGGACCCTCCCGGCCGCCGGCCCGCAGGTCCGCCCCGAATCCCCCCCCCGCGGCCACCCAGGCCAGGCCTGGCCAGGCGGGACGGACGGCGGGTGTCCAGCGCCCAGCGGCTTCCTCCAGCGGGGACCCACGGACCCCAAAGCCGCAGGGGGAGACCCCGGGCCCGGGCCCGACTCGCTCGGACCCCCTGCGCCCGACGCCGGCTCGCGGGACCGCCCCGAATCCCCCCGCGGCCACCCAGGCCAGGCCTGGCCAGGCGGGACGGACGGCGGGTGTCCAGCTCCCAGTGGCTTCCGCCAGCGGGGACCCACGGACCCCAAAGCCGCAGGGGGAGGCCCCGGGCCCGGGACGGACTCGCTCGGACCCCCCGCCTCCCCTGCGCCCGGCCCCCGGCCCGCGGGACCGCCCCGAATCCCCCCGCGGCCATCCAGGCCAGGCCTGGCCTGGCGGGCCGGTGTGCAGCTCCCCCGGGCTTCCTCCCCCGACGACCCGCGCCCCCCTGCGCCGCAGGCGGAGACCCCGGCCCCGGGGCGGACCGGCCCGGGCTCGCTCGAGCCCCCTGCGCCCGGCCCGCAGGACCGCCCCCCCGAATCCCCCGGGAGAGGCCCGGCCTGCACGCCACTGACGACCCGCGGCCCCCAAAGTCGCAGGAGGCGCCCCCCCGGTTAGCCCCGTCTCGCTCCGCGCCCCCCGCCCCTCGCTGCCGGGACCGGGCGCCGCCCCAGAGTCAGCCGCAGCCGGCCGGCCTGAGAGCTGCCCTCCTGTGGACGACGGTGAGTTTACCTTGATACTAACCGGCCGTCAGCCAGGTCAACCCCATTGCTAGACTGGGGTGGACCTGGTGGCCGAGTGGGGACTTGGAACATTTGACAGCTGCTTCCCGGGGC
>NW_027053421.1:17500-22500 GCF_011386835.1 Chrysemys picta bellii
TTTTTTTTTTTTTCTTCCCCCAGACCGCTTCCTCCGGGTTGACCCGGTGGCCGAGCGTCTCGCCGTCCCCGGACGCGGCGAGGGACTGCCTCCCGGCCGTCAGGATCGGGCCCACGGAAGTCTGATTTTAAAAAAAATTGGCCGACGCCACCGCGGAGGGCTACCCGGGCACCCCGGGCCCCGGAGCCGGAAAAGGGAAAAAAAGGATCGGGCCCACTAGAGACATGGACCCGGCCGCCAAGCAAGCCGCCCTGGGCTGACCCTCCCCGGCCGCAGCGAGGGACTGCCTCCCGGCCGACAGGATCGGGCCCCTGGAAGTCTGGGGGTGGGGGGGGGGAAATCGCCCCACGCCTCCGAGGAGGGCTGCCCGGGCGGGCCTGGCCCCGGAGCTCGGAAAAAAAAAAAGGATCGGGCCCACTAGAGACATGGACCAGGCCGCCCTGGGCTCACCTTCCCCGGCCGCAGAGAGGGACTGCCTCCCGGTCGACTGGATCGGGCCCCTGGAAGTCTGGAAAAAAGAATGGAACCTGACGCCTCCGAGGAGGGGGCGCCCAGGGAAGGAGGGAGATCCGGGTTGACCTGCTGACCGGACGGGAAAGAGGCCACCGGGCGTCCCCCCCCCCTTAAAACCTAGGGGTTGACCTGGTGGCCGGAAAGCGAACCGGCCAGCAGGTGAACCCTTTCGATTCCACGGGTTGACCTGGTGGCCGGGAAGCGAACCGGCCAGCAGGTGAACCCGTTCGATTCCACGGGTTGACCTGGTGCCCGGGAGGGGACTCTGAAAATTTTTCAGCCCTTTCGACTCGGGGTTGACCTGGTGGCGGAGAGGGGACTCGCACGGCAGGCAAGCCGCCCTGGGCTCACCCTCCCCGGCCGCAGCGAGGGACTGCCACCCGGCCGACTGGATCGGGCCCCTGGAAGTCTGGAAAAAAGAATGGAACCTGACGCCTCCGAGGAGGGGGCGCCCAGGGAAGGAGGGAGATCCGGGTTGACCTGGTGACCGGACGGGAAAGAGGCCACCGGGCGTCCCCCCCCCCCCCCTTAAAACCTAGGGGTTGACCTGGTGGCCGGAAAGCGAACCGGCCAGCAGGTGAACCCTTTCGATTCCACGGGTTGACCTGGTGGCCGGGAAGCGAACCGGCCAGCAGGTGAACCCGTTCGATTCCACGGGTTGACCTGGTGCCCGGGAAGCGAACCGGCCAGCAGGTGAACCCGTTCGATTCCACGGGTTGACCTGGTGCCCGGGAAGCGAACCGGCCCGCAGGTGAACCCGTTCGATTCCACGGGTTGACCTGGTGCCCGGGAGGGGACTCTGAAAATTTTTCAGCCCTTTCGACTCGGGGTTGACCTGGTGGCCGAGAGGGGACTCGCACGGCAGGCAAGCCGCCCTGGGCTCACCCTCCCCGGCCGCAGCGAGGGACTGCCACCCGGCCGACTGGATCGGGCCCCTGGAAGTCTGGAAAAAAGAATGGAACCTGACGCCTCCGAGGAGGGGGCGCCCAGGGAAGGAGGGAGATCCGGGTTGACCTGGTGACCGGACGGGAAAGAGGCCACCGGGCGTCCCCCCCCCCCCTTAAAACCTAGGGGTTGACCTGGTGGCCGGAAAGCGAACCGGCCAGCAGGTGAACCCTTTCGATTCCACGGGTTGACCTGGTGGCCGGGAAGCGAACCGGCCAGCAGGTGAACCCGTTCGATTCCACGGGTTGACCTGGTGCCCGGGAGGGGACTCTGAAAATTTTTCAGCCCTTTCGACTCGGGGTTGACCTGGTGGCCGAGAGGGGACTCGCACGGCAGGCAAGCCGCCCTGGGCTCACCCTCCCCGGCCGCAGCGAGGGACTGCCTCCCGGCCGACAGGATCGGGCCCCTGGAAGTCTGAGGGGGGGGAAATCGCCCCACGCCTCCGAGGAGGGCTGCCCGGGCGGGCCTGGCCCCGGAGCTCGAAAAAAAAAAAAAGGATCGGGCCCACTAGAGACATGGACCAGGCCGCCCTGGGCTCACCCTCCCCGGCCGCAGCGAGGGACTGCCTCCCGGCCGACTGGATCGGGCCCCTGGAAGTCTGGGGGGGGAAAAAATGGAACCTGACGCCTCCGAGGAGGGGGCGCCCAGGGAAGGAGGGAGATCCGGGTTGACCTGGTGACCGGACGGGAAAGAGGCCACCGGGCGTGCCCCCGTTAAAACCCCTAGGGGTTGACCTGGTGGCCGGAAAGCAAACCGGCCAGCAGGTGAACCCTTTCGATTCCACGGGTTGACCTGGTGCCCGGGAAGCGAACCGGCCAGCAGGTGAACCCGTCCGATTCCACCGGTTGACCTGGTGCCCGGGAGGGGACTCTGAAAATTTTTCAGCCCTTTCGACTCGGGGTTGACCTGGTGGCCGAGAGGGGCCTCGCACGGCAGGCAAGCCGCCCTGGGCTCACCCTCCGCGGCCGCAGCGAGGGACTGCCCCCCCACCCCCCGGCTGACAGGATCGGGCGCACTGGAAGTCCGGGACAATATTTTCCCCGACGCCGGGGAGGGCGGGCGGAGGGGCTCTGGCGGCTAGCCCGGGCCCCGGAGCTCGAAAAGGAAAAAAGGACCGGGCCCGCGAGAGACGGGGGCCCTGCCGCAGGGGGGGGCAGTCCGACCGGGGCTCACCGTGCGGCAGGCCCGGGCGTCGGCAGGGGAAAGCGGGCGAGGAGGCGCGGGGCCGGGTGCCTACGGCCATACCGGACCGAACGCCCCCGATCCCGTCCGATCTCGGAAGGTAAACCGTCCCGGGCCTGGCTAGTACTTGGATGGGTGACCGCCTGGGAATCCCAGGTGCCGTAGGCAGCTTTTCCCGGTCCGAGTCAGCTCTCTCTCCTTTTCTGGGGGGGGAAGGAGAGGGGGGGACGGGCCGGAAAGCCCCTCGTCGCTCCTGCCGAGTCGGAGGTCGCGGCCGCAGGTCACGGGTCTGGGCGCCTGGGGTCCGGCTCCCCACCCACCCGGCTTCCTCCGCGGAGGACCCCCCCGGGCCACCGAAGCCGCTGGGGGAGACCCCGGGCATGGGGCGGACTGGCCCGGACCCTCCCGGCCGCCGGCCCGCAGGTCCGCCCCGAATCCCCCCCCCGCGGCCACCCAGGCCAGGCCTGGCCAGGCGGGACGGACGGCGGGTGTCCAGCGCCCAGCGGCTTCCTCCAGCGGGGACCCACGGACCCCAAAGCCGCAGGGGGAGACCCCGGGCCCGGGCCCGACTCGCTCGGACCCCCTGCGCCCGACGCCGGCTCGCGGGACCGCCCCGAATCCCCCCGCGGCCACCCAGGCCAGGCCTGGCCAGGCGGGACGGACGGCGGGTGTCCAGCTCCCAGTGGCTTCCGCCAGCGGGGACCCACGGACCCCAAAGCCGCAGGGGGAGGCCCCGGGCCCGGGACGGACTCGCTCGGACCCCCCGCCTCCCCTGCGCCCGGCCCCCGGCCCGCGGGACCGCCCCGAATCCCCCCGCGGCCATCCAGGCCAGGCCTGGCCTGGCGGGCCGGTGTGCAGCTCCCCCGGGCTTCCTCCCCCGACGACCCGCGCCCCCCTGCGCCGCAGGCGGAGACCCCGGCCCCGGGGCGGACCGGCCCGGGCTCGCTCGAGCCCCCTGCGCCCGGCCCGCAGGACCGCCCCCCCGAATCCCCCGGGAGAGGCCCGGCCTGCACGCCACTGACGACCCGCGGCCCCCAAAGTCGCAGGAGGCGCCCCCCCGGTTAGCCCCGTCTCGCTCCGCGCCCCCCGCCCCTCGCTGCCGGGACCGGGCGCCGCCCCAGAGTCAGCCGCAGCCGGCCGGCCTGAGAGCTGCCCTCCTGTGGACGACGGTGAGTTTACCTTGATACTAACCGGCCGTCAGCCAGGTCAACCCCATTGCTAGACTGGGGTGGACCTGGTGGCCGAGTGGGGACTTGGAACATTTGACAGCTGCTTCCCGGGGCTTGACCGGTTGTCCTGAACGCCCCCCACCCCCACCCCCAGCCCCCGGCTCCTGCTCCCCTCTCCCCAGCCTCGGTGCTCCGCTCCCTGCCTCGGAGGCTGCCTCTCTGCGGCGCCTGCATCGCCTCCGAGGACGCGCACCCTCCGGAGGCTGGACGTAAACCCACCACTGCCGCCGACCCGGCTCTCCGAGGGACGACTGTGAGGCCCCCCACCCCACCCCACCCCACCCCCGGACCGCCCTGGGGACGACTGCTAAGCCTCCCCCACCGGACCGCCCGGGGGAAGACTGCGACGCCTCCCGCCAGGCCCCCACCCAGCCTGGGGGAAGACTGCTAAGCCTCCCCCCCACACACACACACACACACTGTCGGGGGATGACGATTAAGCCTCTCCCGGACTGCCCGGGGGAAGACTATTAAGCCTCCCCTGGAACCACTATTAAGCCTGCCCCCGGAGTCCTCGGGGCAAGACTGCTAAGCCTCCCTCCCACACACACACACACTGTCAGGGGAGGACTATTAAGCTTTCCCCCTGGAGCGCCCGGGGCGGACGACTGTTAAGCCTGCCCCCGGAGTCCTCGGGGGAGGACTATTAAGCTTTCCCCCCTGGAGCGCCCGGGGGGGGGGGGGACGACTATTAAGCCTGGCCCCCGGAGTCCTCGGGGGACGACTATTAAGCCTCCCCCGGACCTGCTCCCTCTCGACTATTAAGCCCCCCCTCTGCGGTCCTCAGCACCACTGCCGCGCTGCCCTGGGAGTGGGGTGACACCCGGGCCGGAAAGCAAACCGGCCACCAGGTCAACCCGTCGAATCCAATGGGTTGACCTGGTGGCCGGAAAGCACACCGGCCGCCAGGTCAACCCGTCCAATCCAATGGGTTGACCTGGTGGCCGGAAAGCAAAACGGCCGCCAGGTCAACCCAGTAGATTCAGTGGGTTGACCTGGTGGCCGAACGGGGACTTTGAAAATTTTACAGCCGCTTCCCGGGGGTTGACCTGTTGTCCCGGTGGGGACTTTGAACATTTGACAGCCGCCTCCCAGGGCTTGACCTGTTGTCCCGGTGGGGACTTTGAACAT
>NW_027053422.1:0-7500 GCF_011386835.1 Chrysemys picta bellii
TGAGCTCCGGTTCTCACAGGCTCTGAAAAACCTGTCCTCAGAAATCTCCTCACACAATCCTCGAAAGGCAGGTCGAAAAAGCCAAAGCCCCGCCTTCGGCGGTACGAAACTGGAACTGGGCGCCACCTCGTGGTTCCCTCGGTCGGCCGAGACGGCGTGGGGCGACCCCTTCCGGACATCCGCGAGACGACCGGCCGTCAGGTCAACCCATTCGCTCCAAAGGGGTTGACCTGGTGGCCGAGAGGGGACTTTGAAAATTTTTCGGACTTGGAAAACTTTTTTTTTTTTTTTCTTCCCCCAGCCCGCTTCCTCCGGGTTGACCCGGTGGCCGAGCGTCTCGCCGTCCCCGGACGCGGCGAGGGACTGCCTCCCGGCCGTCAGGATCGGGCCCACGGAAGTCTGATTTTAAAAAAAATTGGCCGACGCCACCGCGGAGGGCTACCCGGGCACCCCGGGCCCCGGAGCCGGAAAAGGGAAAAAAAGGATCGGGCCCACTAGAGACATGGACCCGGCCGCCAAGCAGGCCGCCCTGGGCTGACCCTCCCCGGCCGCAGCGAGGGACTGCCTCCCGGCCGACAGGATCGGGCCCCTGGAAGTCTGGGGGTGGGGGGGGGGGAAATCGCCCCACGCCCCCGAGGAGGGCTGCCCGGGCGGGCCTGGCCCCGGAGCTCGGAAAAAAAAAAAGGATCGGGCCCACTAGAGACATGGACCAGGCCGCCCTGGGCTCACCTTCCCCGGCCGCAGCGAGGGACTGCCTCCCGGTCGACTGGATCGGGCCCCTGGAAGTCTGGAAAAAGAAGAATGGAACCTGACGCCTCCGAGGAGGGGGCGCCCAGGGAAGGAGGGAGATCCGGGTTGACCTGCTGACCGGACGGGAAAGAGGCCACCGGGCGTCCCCCCCCTTAAAACCTAGGGGTTGACCTGGTGGCCGGAAAGCGAACCGGCCAGCAGGTGAACCCTTTCGATTCCACGGGTTGACCTGGTGCCCGGGAAGCGAACCGGCCAGCAGGTGAACCCGTTCGATTCCACGGGTTGACCTGGTGCCCGGGAAGCGAACCGGCCAGCAGGTGAACCCGTTCGATTCCACGGGTTGACCTGGTGCCCGGGAAGCGAACCGGCCAGCAGGTGAACCCGTTCGATTCCACGGGTTGACCTGGTGCCCGGGAGGGGACTCTGAAAATTTTTCAGCCCTTTCGACTCGGGGTTGACCTGGTGGCCGAGAGGGGACTCGCACGGCAGGCAAGCCGCCCTGGGCTCACCCTCCCCGGCCGCAGCGAGGGACTGCCACCCGGCCGACTGGATCGGGCCCCTGGAAGTCTGGAAAAAAGAATGGAACCTGACGCCTCCGAGGAGGGGGCGCCCAGGGAAGGAGGGAGATCCGGGTTGACCTGCTGACCGGACGGGAAAGAGGCCACCGGGCGTCCCCCCCCTTAAAACCTAGGGGTTGACCTGGTGGCCGGAAAGCGAACCGGCCAGCAGGTGAACCCGTTCGATTCCACGGGTTGACCTGGTGCCCGGGAAGCGAACCGGCCAGCAGGTGAACCCGTTCGATTCCACGGGTTGACCTGGTGCCCGGGAAGCGAACCGGCCAGCAGGTGAACCCGTTCGATTCCACGGGTTGACCTGGTGCCCGGGAGGGGACTCTGAAAATTTTTCAGCCCTTTCGACTCGGGGTTGACCTGGTGGCCGAGAGGGGACTCGCACGGCAGGCAAGCCGCCCTGGGCTCACCCTCCCCGGCCGCAGCGAGGGACTGCCTCCCGGTCGACTGGATCGGGCCCCTGGAAGTCTGGAAAAAAGAATGGAACCTGACGCCTCCGAGGAGGGGGCGCCCAGGGAAGGAGGGAGATCCGGGTTGACCTGCTGACCGGACGGGAAAGAGGCCACCGGGCGTCCCCCCCCCCTTAAAACCTAGGGGTTGACCTGGTGGCCGGAAAGCGAACCGGCCAGCAGGTGAACCCGTTCGATTCCACGGGTTGACCTGGTGCCCGGGAAGCGAACCGGCCAGCAGGTGAACCCGTTCGATTCCACGGGTTGACCTGGTGCCCGGGAAGCGAACCGGCCAGCAGGTGAACCCGTTCGATTCCACGGGTTGACCTGGTGCCCGGGAAGCGAACCGGCCAGCAGGTGAACCCGTTCGATTCCACGGGTTGACCTGGTGCCCGGGAGGGGACTCTGAAAATTTTTCAGCCCTTTCGACTCGGGGTTGACCTGGTGGCCGAGAGGGGACTCGCACGGCAGGCAAGCCGCCCTGGGCTCACCCTCCCCGGCCGCAGCGAGGGACTGCCACCCGGCCGACTGGATCGGGCCCCTGGAAGTCTGGAAAAAAGAATGGAACCTGACGCCTCCGAGGAGGGGGCACCCAGGGAAGGAGGGAGATCCGGGTTGACCTGCTGACCGGACGGGAAAGAGGCCACCGGGCGTCCCCCCCCCCTTAAAACCTAGGGGTTGACCTGGTGGCCGGAAAGCGAACCGGCCAGCCGGTGAACCCGTCCGATTCCACGGGTTGACCTGGTGGCCGGGAAGCGAACCGGCCAGCAGGTGAACCCGTTCGATTCCACGGGTTGACCTGGTGCCCGGGAGGGGACTCTGAAAATTTTTCAGCCCTTTCGACTCGGGGTTGACCTGGTGGCCGAGAGGGGACTCGCACGGCAGGCAAGCCGCCCTGGGCTCACCCTCCCCGGCCGCAGCGAGGGACTGCCACCCGGCCGACTGGATCGGGCCCCTGGAAGTCTGGAAAAAAGAATGGAACCTGACGCCTCCGAGGAGGGGGCGCCCAGGGAAGGAGGGAGATCCGGGTTGACCTGGTGACCGGACGGGAAAGAGGCCACCGGGCGTCCCCCCCTTAAAACCTAGGGGTTGACCTGGTGGCCGGAAAGCGAACCGGCCAGCCGGTGAACCCGTCCGATTCCACGGGTTGACCTGGTGGCCGGGAAGCGAACCGGCCAGCAGGTGAACCCGTTCGATTCCACGGGTTGACCTGGTGCCCGGGAGGGGACTCTGAAAATTTTTCAGCCCTTTCGACTCGCGGTTGACCTGGTGGCCGAGAGGGGACTCGCACGGCAGGCAAGCCGCCCTGGGCTGACCCTCCCCGGCCGCAGCGAGGGACTGCCTCCCGGCCGACAGGATCGGGCCCCTGGAAGTCTGGGGGGGGGGGGGAATCGCCCCACGCCTCCGAGGAGGGCTGCCCGGGCGGGCCTGGCCCCGGAGCTCGAAAAAAAAAAAAAGGATCGGGCCCACTAGAGACATGGACCAGGCCGCCCTGGGCTCACCCTCCCCGGCCGCAGCGAGGGACTGCCTCCCGGCCGACTGGATCGGGCCCCTGGAAGTCTGGGGGGGGGGGGGGGAAATGGAACCTGACGCCTCCGAGGAGGGGACGCCCAGGGAAGGAGGGAGATCCGGGTTGACCTGGTGACCGGACGGGAAAGAGGCCACCGGGCGTGCCCCCGTTAAAACCCCTAGGGGTTGACCTGGTGGCCGGAAAGCAAACCGGCCACTGGGTAGGCCGGTCGGCAACCTAGGGGTTGACCTGGTGGCCGGGAAGCGAACCGGCCAGCAGGTGAACCCGTCCGATTCCACGGGTTGACCTGGTGCCCGGGAGGGGACTCTGAAAATTTTTCAGCCCTTTCGACTCGGGGTTGACCTGGTGGCCGAGAGGGGCCTCGCACGGCAGGCAAGCCGCCCTGGGCTCACCCTCCCCGGCCGCAGCGAGGGACTGCCCCTCCCCACCCCCCGGCTGACAGGATCGGGCGCACTGGAAGTCCGGGACAGTATTTTCCCCGACGCCGGGGAGGGCGGGCGGAGGGGCTCTGGCGGCCAGCCCGGGCCCCGGAGCTCGAAAAGGAAAAAAGGACCGGGCCCGCGAGAGACGGGGGCCCTGCCGCAGGGGGGGGGGCAGTCCGACCGGGGCTCACCGTGCGGCAGGCCCGGGCGTCGGCAGGGGAAAGCGGGCGAGGAGGCGCGGGGCCGGGTGCCTACGGCCATACCGGACCGAACGCCCCCGATCCCGTCCGATCTCGGAAGGTAAACCGTCCCGGGCCTGGCTAGTACTTGGATGGGTGACCGCCTGGGAATCCCAGGTGCCGTAGGCAGCTTTTCCCGGTCCGAGTCAGCTCTCTCTCCTTTTCTGGGGGGGAAGGAGAGGGGGGGACGGGCCGGAAAGCCCCTCGTCGCTCCTGCCGAGTCGGAGGTCGCGGCCGCAGGTCACGGGTCTGGGCGCCTGGGGTCCGGCTCCCCACCCACCCGGCTTCCTCCGCGGAGGACCCCCCCCGGGGCCACCGAAGCCGCTGGGGGAGACGCCGGGCATGGGGCGGACTGGCCCGGACCCTCCCGGCCGCCGGCCCGCAGGTCCGCCCCGAATCCCCCCCCGCGGCCACCCAGGCCAGGCCTGGCCAGGCGGGACGGACGGCGGGTGTCCAGCGCCCAGCGGCTTCCTCCAGCGGGGACCCACGGACCCCAAAGCCGCAGGGGGAGGCCCCGGGCCTGGGACGGACTCGCTCGGACCCCCTGCGCCCGGCCGCCGGCCCGCGGGACCGCCCCGAATCCCCCCGCGGCCACCCAGGCCAGGCCTGGCCAGGCGGGACGGACGGCGGGTGTCCAGCGCCCAGCGGCTTCCTCCAGCGGGGACCCACGGACCCCAAAGCCGCAGGGGGAGACCCCAGGCCCGGGACCGACTCGCTCGGACCCCCCGCCTCCCCTGCGCCCGGCCGCCGGCCCGCGGGACCGCCCCGAATCCCCCCGCGGCCACCCAGGCCAGGCCTGGCCAGGCGGGACGGACGGCGGGTGTCCAGCTCCCAGTGGCTTCCGCCAGCGGGGACCCACGGACCCCAAAGCCGCAGGGGGAGGCCCCGGGCCCGGGACGGACTCGCTCGGACCCCCCGCCTCCCCTGCGCCCGGCCCCCGGCCCGCGGGACCGCCCCGAATCCCCCCGCGGCCATCCAGGCCAGGCCTGGCCTGGCGGGCCGGTGTGCAGCTCCCCCGGGCTTCCTCCCCCGACGACCCGCGCCCCCCTGAGCCGCAGGCGGAGACCCCGGCCCCGGGGCGGACCGGCCCGGGCTCGCCCGAGCCCCCTGCGCCCGGCCCGCAGGACCGCCCCCCCGAATCCCCCGGGAGAGGCCCGGCCTGCACGCCACTGACGACCCGCGGCCCCCAAAGTCGCAGGAGGCGCCCCCCCCCCCCCGGTTAGCCCCGTCTCGCTCCGCGCCCCCCGCCCCTCGCTGCCGGGACCGGGCGCCGCCCCAGAGTCAGCCGCAGCCGGCCGGCCTGAGAGCTGCCCTCCTGTGGACGACGGTGAGTTTACCTTGATACTAACCGGCCGTCAGCCAGGTCAACCCCATTGCTAGACTGGGGTGGACCTGGTGGCCGAGTGGGGACTTGGAACATTTGACAGCTGCTTCCCGGGGCTTGACCGGTTGTCCTGAACGCCCCCCACCCCCACCCCCAGCCCCCGGCTCCTGCTCCCCTCTCCCCAGCCTCGGTGCTCCGCTCCCTGCCTCGGAGGCTGCCTCTCTGCGGCGCCTGCATCGCCTCCGAGGACGCGCACCCTCCGGAGGCTGGACGTAAACCCACCACTGCCGCCGACCCGGCTCTCCGAGGGACGACTGTGAGGCCCCCCACCCCACCCCACCCCCGGACCGCCCTGGGGACGACTGCTAAGCCTCCCCCACCGGACCGCCCGGGGGAAGACTGCGACGCCTCCCGCCAGGCCCCCACCCAGCCTGGGGGAAGACTGCTAAGCCTCCCCCCCACACACACACACACACACTGTCGGGGGATGACGATTAAGCCTCTCCCGGACTGCCCGGGGGAAGACTATTAAGCCTCCCCTGGAACCACTATTAAGCCTGCCCCCGGAGTCCTCGGGGGATGACTGCTAAGCCTCCCCCACCGGACCACCCGGGGCAAGACTGCTAAGCCTCCCTCCCACACACACACACACTGTCAGGGGAGGACTATTAAGCTTTCCCGCTGGAGCGCCCGGGGCGGACGACTGTTAAGCCTGCCCCCGGAGTCCTCGGGGGAGGACTATTAAGCTTTCCCCCCTGGAGCGCCCGGGGGGGGGGGGGGGGGGGACGACTATTAAGCCTGGCCCCCGGAGTCCTCGGGGGACGACTATTAAGCCTCCCCCGGACCTGCTCCCTCTCGACTATTAAGCCCCCCCTCTGCGGTCCTCAGCACCACTGCCGCGCTGCCCTGGGAGTGGGGTGACATCCGGTCCGGAAAGCAAACCGGCCACCAGGTCAACCCGTCGAATCCAATGGGTTGACCTGGTGGCCGGAAAGCAAACCGGTCGCCAGGTCAACCCGTCGAATCCAATGGGTTGACCTGGTGGCCGGAAAGCAAACCGGCCGCCAGGTCAACCCAGTAGATTCAGCGGGTTGACCTGGTGGCCGAACGGGGACTTTGAAAATTTGACAGCCGCTTCCCGGGGGTTGACCTGTTGTCCCGGTGGGGACTTTGAACATTTGACAGCCGCCTCCCAGGGCTTGACCTGTTGTCCCGGTGGGGACTTTGAACATTTGACAGCCGCCTCCCAGGGCTTGACCTGTTGTCCCGGGGGGGACTTTGAACATTTTACAGCCGCTTCCCGGGGCTTGACCTGGTGGCCGAGTGGGGACTTTGAACATTTGACAGCCGCTTCCCGGGGGTTGACCTGTTGTCCTGAACGCCCCCCACCTCCCCCCCCCCGGCTCCTGCTCCCCACTCCCCAGCCTCGGTGCTCCGCTCCCTGCCTCGGAGGCTGCCTCTCTGCGGCGGCTGCATCGCGTCCGAGGACGCTCACCCTCCGGAGGCTGGATGTAAAGCCTGACACCCGCCACCGCCGCCGACACGGCTCTCGGAGGGACGACTCTGAGGCCTCCCCCCACCCCCGGACCGCCCTGGGGACGACTGCTAAGCCTCCCCCCCGCCCACACCCACACCCACACTGTCGGGGGATGACTCTTAAGCCTCTCCCGGACTGCCTGGGGAACGACTATTAAGCCTGCCCCCCCCGGAGCACTCGGGGGACGACTATTAAGCCTCCCGCGGACTGCCCGGGGGATGACTATTAAGCCTCCCCTGGAAGGACTATTAAGCCTCCCCCGGACTGGCCGGGGGACGCCTATTAAGCCTATCCTCGGGGGAGGACTATTAAGCTTTTCCCCCTGGAGCGCCCGGGGGGACGACGATTAAGCCTGGCCCCCGGAGTACCCGGGGGACGACTATTAAGCCTCCCCCGGACTGGCCGGGGGACGACTATTAAGCCTCCCCCGGACCTGCTCCCTCTCGACTATTAAGCCCCCCTCTGTGGTCCTCAAGACCACTGCCGTGCTGCCCTGGGAGTGGGGTGACACCCGGGCCGGAAAGCAAACCGGCCACCAGGTCAACCCGTCGAATCCAATGGGTTGACCTGGTGGCCGGAAAGCAAACCAGCCGCCAGGTCAACCCGTCGAATCCAATGGGTTGACCTGGTGGCCGGAAAGCAAACCGGCCGCCAGGTCAACCCAGTAGATTCGACGGGT
>NW_027053422.1:20000-25000 GCF_011386835.1 Chrysemys picta bellii
TGACCTGGTGCCCGGGAGGGGACTCTGAAAATTTTTCAGCCCTTTCGACTCGGGGTTGACCTGGTGGCCGAGAGGGGACTCGCACGGCAGGCAAGCCGCCCTGGGCTCACCCTCCCCGGCCGCAGCGAGGGACTGCCTCCCGGTCGACTGGATCGGGCCCCTGGAAGTCTGGAAAAAAGAATGGAACCTGACGCCTCCGAGGAGGGGGCGCCCAGGGAAGGAGGGAGATCCGGGTTGACCTGCTGACCGGACGGGAAAGAGGCCACCGGGCGTCCCCCCCCCCTTAAAACCTAGGGGTTGACCTGGTGGCCGGAAAGCGAACCGGCCAGCAGGTGAACCCGTTCGATTCCACGGGTTGACCTGGTGCCCGGGAAGCGAACCGGCCAGCAGGTGAACCCGTTCGATTCCACGGGTTGACCTGGTGCCCGGGAAGCGAACCGGCCAGCAGGTGAACCCGTTCGATTCCACGGGTTGACCTGGTGCCCGGGAAGCGAACCGGCCAGCAGGTGAACCCGTTCGATTCCACGGGTTGACCTGGTGCCCGGGAGGGGACTCTGAAAATTTTTCAGCCCTTTCGACTCGGGGTTGACCTGGTGGCCGAGAGGGGACTCGCACGGCAGGCAAGCCGCCCTGGGCTCACCCTCCCCGGCCGCAGCGAGGGACTGCCACCCGGCCGACTGGATCGGGCCCCTGGAAGTCTGGAAAAAAGAATGGAACCTGACGCCTCCGAGGAGGGGGCACCCAGGGAAGGAGGGAGATCCGGGTTGACCTGCTGACCGGACGGGAAAGAGGCCACCGGGCGTCCCCCCCCCCTTAAAACCTAGGGGTTGACCTGGTGGCCGGAAAGCGAACCGGCCAGCCGGTGAACCCGTCCGATTCCACGGGTTGACCTGGTGGCCGGGAAGCGAACCGGCCAGCAGGTGAACCCGTTCGATTCCACGGGTTGACCTGGTGCCCGGGAGGGGACTCTGAAAATTTTTCAGCCCTTTCGACTCGGGGTTGACCTGGTGGCCGAGAGGGGACTCGCACGGCAGGCAAGCCGCCCTGGGCTCACCCTCCCCGGCCGCAGCGAGGGACTGCCACCCGGCCGACTGGATCGGGCCCCTGGAAGTCTGGAAAAAAGAATGGAACCTGACGCCTCCGAGGAGGGGGCGCCCAGGGAAGGAGGGAGATCCGGGTTGACCTGGTGACCGGACGGGAAAGAGGCCACCGGGCGTCCCCCCCTTAAAACCTAGGGGTTGACCTGGTGGCCGGAAAGCGAACCGGCCAGCCGGTGAACCCGTCCGATTCCACGGGTTGACCTGGTGGCCGGGAAGCGAACCGGCCAGCAGGTGAACCCGTTCGATTCCACGGGTTGACCTGGTGCCCGGGAGGGGACTCTGAAAATTTTTCAGCCCTTTCGACTCGCGGTTGACCTGGTGGCCGAGAGGGGACTCGCACGGCAGGCAAGCCGCCCTGGGCTGACCCTCCCCGGCCGCAGCGAGGGACTGCCTCCCGGCCGACAGGATCGGGCCCCTGGAAGTCTGGGGGGGGGGGGGAATCGCCCCACGCCTCCGAGGAGGGCTGCCCGGGCGGGCCTGGCCCCGGAGCTCGAAAAAAAAAAAAAGGATCGGGCCCACTAGAGACATGGACCAGGCCGCCCTGGGCTCACCCTCCCCGGCCGCAGCGAGGGACTGCCTCCCGGCCGACTGGATCGGGCCCCTGGAAGTCTGGGGGGGGGGGGGGGAAATGGAACCTGACGCCTCCGAGGAGGGGACGCCCAGGGAAGGAGGGAGATCCGGGTTGACCTGGTGACCGGACGGGAAAGAGGCCACCGGGCGTGCCCCCGTTAAAACCCCTAGGGGTTGACCTGGTGGCCGGAAAGCAAACCGGCCACTGGGTAGGCCGGTCGGCAACCTAGGGGTTGACCTGGTGGCCGGGAAGCGAACCGGCCAGCAGGTGAACCCGTCCGATTCCACGGGTTGACCTGGTGCCCGGGAGGGGACTCTGAAAATTTTTCAGCCCTTTCGACTCGGGGTTGACCTGGTGGCCGAGAGGGGCCTCGCACGGCAGGCAAGCCGCCCTGGGCTCACCCTCCCCGGCCGCAGCGAGGGACTGCCCCTCCCCACCCCCCGGCTGACAGGATCGGGCGCACTGGAAGTCCGGGACAGTATTTTCCCCGACGCCGGGGAGGGCGGGCGGAGGGGCTCTGGCGGCCAGCCCGGGCCCCGGAGCTCGAAAAGGAAAAAAGGACCGGGCCCGCGAGAGACGGGGGCCCTGCCGCAGGGGGGGGGGCAGTCCGACCGGGGCTCACCGTGCGGCAGGCCCGGGCGTCGGCAGGGGAAAGCGGGCGAGGAGGCGCGGGGCCGGGTGCCTACGGCCATACCGGACCGAACGCCCCCGATCCCGTCCGATCTCGGAAGGTAAACCGTCCCGGGCCTGGCTAGTACTTGGATGGGTGACCGCCTGGGAATCCCAGGTGCCGTAGGCAGCTTTTCCCGGTCCGAGTCAGCTCTCTCTCCTTTTCTGGGGGGGAAGGAGAGGGGGGGACGGGCCGGAAAGCCCCTCGTCGCTCCTGCCGAGTCGGAGGTCGCGGCCGCAGGTCACGGGTCTGGGCGCCTGGGGTCCGGCTCCCCACCCACCCGGCTTCCTCCGCGGAGGACCCCCCCCGGGGCCACCGAAGCCGCTGGGGGAGACGCCGGGCATGGGGCGGACTGGCCCGGACCCTCCCGGCCGCCGGCCCGCAGGTCCGCCCCGAATCCCCCCCCGCGGCCACCCAGGCCAGGCCTGGCCAGGCGGGACGGACGGCGGGTGTCCAGCGCCCAGCGGCTTCCTCCAGCGGGGACCCACGGACCCCAAAGCCGCAGGGGGAGGCCCCGGGCCTGGGACGGACTCGCTCGGACCCCCTGCGCCCGGCCGCCGGCCCGCGGGACCGCCCCGAATCCCCCCGCGGCCACCCAGGCCAGGCCTGGCCAGGCGGGACGGACGGCGGGTGTCCAGCGCCCAGCGGCTTCCTCCAGCGGGGACCCACGGACCCCAAAGCCGCAGGGGGAGACCCCAGGCCCGGGACCGACTCGCTCGGACCCCCCGCCTCCCCTGCGCCCGGCCGCCGGCCCGCGGGACCGCCCCGAATCCCCCCGCGGCCACCCAGGCCAGGCCTGGCCAGGCGGGACGGACGGCGGGTGTCCAGCTCCCAGTGGCTTCCGCCAGCGGGGACCCACGGACCCCAAAGCCGCAGGGGGAGGCCCCGGGCCCGGGACGGACTCGCTCGGACCCCCCGCCTCCCCTGCGCCCGGCCCCCGGCCCGCGGGACCGCCCCGAATCCCCCCGCGGCCATCCAGGCCAGGCCTGGCCTGGCGGGCCGGTGTGCAGCTCCCCCGGGCTTCCTCCCCCGACGACCCGCGCCCCCCTGAGCCGCAGGCGGAGACCCCGGCCCCGGGGCGGACCGGCCCGGGCTCGCCCGAGCCCCCTGCGCCCGGCCCGCAGGACCGCCCCCCCGAATCCCCCGGGAGAGGCCCGGCCTGCACGCCACTGACGACCCGCGGCCCCCAAAGTCGCAGGAGGCGCCCCCCCCCCCCCGGTTAGCCCCGTCTCGCTCCGCGCCCCCCGCCCCTCGCTGCCGGGACCGGGCGCCGCCCCAGAGTCAGCCGCAGCCGGCCGGCCTGAGAGCTGCCCTCCTGTGGACGACGGTGAGTTTACCTTGATACTAACCGGCCGTCAGCCAGGTCAACCCCATTGCTAGACTGGGGTGGACCTGGTGGCCGAGTGGGGACTTGGAACATTTGACAGCTGCTTCCCGGGGCTTGACCGGTTGTCCTGAACGCCCCCCACCCCCACCCCCAGCCCCCGGCTCCTGCTCCCCTCTCCCCAGCCTCGGTGCTCCGCTCCCTGCCTCGGAGGCTGCCTCTCTGCGGCGCCTGCATCGCCTCCGAGGACGCGCACCCTCCGGAGGCTGGACGTAAACCCACCACTGCCGCCGACCCGGCTCTCCGAGGGACGACTGTGAGGCCCCCCACCCCACCCCACCCCCGGACCGCCCTGGGGACGACTGCTAAGCCTCCCCCACCGGACCGCCCGGGGGAAGACTGCGACGCCTCCCGCCAGGCCCCCACCCAGCCTGGGGGAAGACTGCTAAGCCTCCCCCCCACACACACACACACACACTGTCGGGGGATGACGATTAAGCCTCTCCCGGACTGCCCGGGGGAAGACTATTAAGCCTCCCCTGGAACCACTATTAAGCCTGCCCCCGGAGTCCTCGGGGGATGACTGCTAAGCCTCCCCCACCGGACCACCCGGGGCAAGACTGCTAAGCCTCCCTCCCACACACACACACACTGTCAGGGGAGGACTATTAAGCTTTCCCGCTGGAGCGCCCGGGGCGGACGACTGTTAAGCCTGCCCCCGGAGTCCTCGGGGGAGGACTATTAAGCTTTCCCCCCTGGAGCGCCCGGGGGGGGGGGGGGGGGGGACGACTATTAAGCCTGGCCCCCGGAGTCCTCGGGGGACGACTATTAAGCCTCCCCCGGACCTGCTCCCTCTCGACTATTAAGCCCCCCCTCTGCGGTCCTCAGCACCACTGCCGCGCTGCCCTGGGAGTGGGGTGACATCCGGTCCGGAAAGCAAACCGGCCACCAGGTCAACCCGTCGAATCCAATGGGTTGACCTGGTGGCCGGAAAGCAAACCGGTCGCCAGGTCAACCCGTCGAATCCAATGGGTTGACCTGGTGGCCGGAAAGCAAACCGGCCGCCAGGTCAACCCAGTAGATTCAGCGGGTTGACCTGGTGGCCGAACGGGGACTTTGAAAATTTGACAGCCGCTTCCCGGGGGTTGACCTGTTGTCCCGGTGGGGACTTTGAACATTTGACAGCCGCCTCCCAGGGCTTGACCTGTTGTCCCGGTGGGGACTTTGAACATTTGACAGCCGCCTCCCAGGGCTTGACCTGTTGTCCCGGGGGGGACTTTGAACATTTTACAGCCGCTTCCCGGGGCTTGACCTGGTGGCCGAGTGGGGACTTTG
>NW_027053423.1:0-32804 GCF_011386835.1 Chrysemys picta bellii
CTGTTGCTCCAAAGCCCTGTAGTGAAGACATCTCCCTAGGATCCTGTATGTGGGATAAAATGAATAATGACACCAAAGTACTGTATAATGGGCTATGTGCATGTGTTAATTCTTGGGGAGAAAAGTGTTTTAAAAGAATGGAAGTGTTAGCAACTTTCCAATAGATAAATGTAATGTAATGTAATGTAATGTAATGTGTTTACAAAAGGTAAAAAGGTAACATAGTTCCTAAAACAAACAAAAGGGCAATGTGGGAAACCGAACCATTCATATTATACATGCGAATGGCAACATGTTAAGAATTGCCACTGCAGAAAGACATAACAGCTTACCATTGGTATAATATATTTTCTGAATGGTCTCCCACAACTACTGGCGTACTAATGTTACTAACCCTAATTGTTTTTGATTTTAAATTGTATGTGTTTAATTGTAACGTTTGAAATGTGCTGTTGGATAAAACAAATGTATGCAAAGCTAGAGCCACAGGCCCAAATCACCTCCCAGTATTTTCTATTACGTGGACTAAATAAGAAGTGACACTGGCGATTAATAATCTTAGTGTCAAAAGGGGGATATGTAGGAGCAGGATTTTATAATGTCCCATAAGAATTAATGTATGATTTGATTTCATCCCTGTCAGCCACCCTTTTTGAATAGCAGAAAGGAATGACAGACCAGAACAATCCTTATGACTGATTATGGTCACCCTTTTGTTTTAGAATAAGTTATAATGTCTACTATGGTTTCCTATATGTATTACAGAGTAGGCCTCTAGTTAAATATACATTTTTTTGTTTTAAGGTTTAGTAAGTAAGAAACAGGATTCTCTAGTGTGTCTATGTTAAGTAGATTAGAGGAACATTGAAGGCCTGCGTCTCAATGTAAATTGTCTTGGTTATTGATTGCAAAACTTAGCAAGGTTTAATTTGCAATGCCTTTTTTGCTTCATATAAAATACTACTGTTTGTATTCTCAATCTGTGTGAATAAGGAATGTATGCATCAGGAAAAGATAAGGTGTGAAGGCCATTGTTATAGCCAGAGTCAAGGAAGAAGAAGTAAAGAGACTTAAAGGACATCAAAGAATCATCAGGTACTGCTTACTATCCAGATGGCTGTTAAACTGTCTGGCATCAGAGCGTGCATACATGCTTCGCAGTGTAAGAAGGCACCCCCCAGCAAACCAATCACCTCAGGACCACGCAGAGTCAATTTTGACTCCAGAAGAAGACGTAGAGGAACAGCCTGCAATACCTTACCATCTACGCTCTCGTAAGGGTTGCCAGAAACAGACGAGGACCTAAAGCAAGGCCCAAAAAGAAGCAGTAGTGAGCCTAGCGCCTGCTGCCTGGTGGATGTAAAACCGTGACTGCGGTTCCCTCAGTTGAGGTTGTCAGAACCGAAGGGCCTTGCCTCCAACATGAGCCTCTGGTGGCGCCTATTCCTTGGCTGCTGGTGTCTTAAGGTCTGGGGAGTCCACAATGACAATTCTTTTATCCAGCAGCAAGTGTGGATAGCTCAGACTCTTAATATTTCTAATTGCTGGGTCTGCAGCCACATCCCAGCCCACTCTCAAGCTGGTGTTCCTGTCCTGGCAATCCCACTCAATTCCCCTGACCTCACTGGAGGACTTCATCCGTTTAACAAAACATGGAACAATAATGACACTTGGGAAGCAGTGGGAATAATGGTATCTAAATGGATAAGAGTGGTGGAGGGAAAAGGTCATTGGTGTTGGGTGTGTAATGGGACAGGGCTGGATCTGGGAAAAAGTCATTGCCTTCAGCATATTGTGGCCAATGGTGTATGGGATTATTCGAACAAAACTAAAGAGTGGCGGGCCGGGTATGGGGATATGAATTTTTTCTCGACCTGGGATCAAACAGAAAAATCAATCTCATGTTCCCCCTACAGTAACCTTAGTGAAAACAATACAATCTTTCAATGCCATGCAAATAACACCACTCCTCGTAAGGAGAATTACCCTGTACCCTTCGGAGGATATTACTCCTCCTTTGTAGGCACCTATGTGACAAATGGGTGCAACCAACCCTTCCCGGCCTTAATAGGCCATCATTGGGTTTGTGGGACCAAAGCTTATACTGTGTTACCAGCTAACTGGTCAGGTATCTGTTATCCTGCCTGACTCTTCCCACAATTCCGAGTGCTTGGGTCCTTCCCACGAGAATGCCTTCGTAATTTCAGGCAAAGAAGAAGGGACTTTTCAGATGCCCAATGGTATGTAAATAACATAAGCCCCTTGACCTGGGAAGAGGCCATTGGCGGTTCCCTTATCCCACTTGGGGGAGTAATACACCATGCAAAAAGGCTCCTAAGGTTACAAGCAGTAGTTGAAATAATGGCAAATGAAACCAGAGAGAGTTTAAAGACCCTGGCCAAAGAAACAGGGGCGATCCAACAGATGGCCCTCCAAAACTGTCAGGCATTGGACATAGTGCTGGCAGCCAAAGGAGGGACCTGTGCTCTCATTGGAAAAGGATGTTGTGTGTTCATACCTGACGACACCAATGAGGTAATAGATCGTGCTAGTCACTTAGAACAAATTGCACATCTTCCCCATGAAGAGCCAAGTTATTTATGGAAGTGGCTAAGTAACCTATTCAATTTCTCTGGCATAGGAAACTGGTTGTTTCAGGGAGCCCTGACTATCCTGTGTGGAATCCTAATGATTTTTGTATGCTTTCAGTTAATCTCCTGTTGTATCCAGAATTGTGTACGGTATGCCACCCAGGTGACTGCCCCAAAACAGAGTGCTAATATGATGGTGTTAAATATCACTGATGAACGAAGAGATAAAGAACTATTAATATGTGGAACCCAGTAATTGTTGGTCTTTGCGTAAGCTTGACCAAAAGGAGGGATTGTGAAAGTGAAATGAATTATATTAAAGAAATAGAATGAATTAAAAAATGCTGTATGTACCTTTAAGTAGAAATGAGAAATGCTGCAAGCCAGGGGGGCAGGAAAGCAGACATTAACTGCTTAACTTGCCACTTAAGGGCAATTGGTGAAGCATTAGTCTTAGATCGATAAGAGTTAACAAGGAAGCAGGTTATGCATATTGTGCTCCATGCATATTTTACAATTTTGCTCCCTCTGTCCCTTTGTTTAGTTTACACCCTTTTATCTGTATAAATAAGACTGTTTGAATCTTGCATGGAGGCTCACATTATCTGAATGTATTAGCAGAGCGCTGTGCTAATAAAACAGAGTGGTCTGACAAACTATGAGTCCTGAGTCTAACTTTGACACTGTCTAGGAAGGAGTACGGCAGAAAGGGATCTAGGGGTTATAGTGGACCACAAGCTAAATATGAGTCAACAGTGTGATGCTGTTGCAAAAAAAGCAAACCTGACTCTGGGATGTATTAACAGGTGTGTTGTGAGCAAGACACGAGAAGTCATTCTTCCGCTCTACTCTGCTCTGGTTAGGCCTCAGCTGGAGTATTGTGTCCAGTTCTGGGCACCGCATTTTAAAAAAGATGTGGAGAAATTGGAAAGGGTCCAGAGAAGAGCAACAAGAATGATTAAAGGTCTTGAGAACATGACCTATGAAGGAAGGCTGAAAGAATTGGCTTTGTTTAGTTTGGAAAAGAGAAGACAGAGGAGACATGATAGCAGTTTTCAGGTATTTAAAAGAGTGTCATAAGGAGGAGGGAGAAAACTTGTTCACCTTAGCCTCTAAGGATAGAACCAGAAGCAATGGGTTTAAAGTGCAGCAAGGGAGGTCTAGGTTGGACATTAGGAAAAAGTTCCTAACTGTCAGGGTGGTTAAACACTGGAATAAATTGCCGAGGGAGGTTGTGGAATCTCCATCTCTTGAGATATTTAAGAGTAGGTTAGATAAATGTCTATCAGGGATGGTATTTGGTCTTATAGACTCATAGACTTTAAGGTCAGAAGGGACCATTATGATCATCTGGTCTGACCCCCTGCATGCTGCAGGCCACAAGACCCTTCCCTGGACTGTGCCGTTGAAGTCCCCAATCCTGTGTTTTAGTGACTTCAATCGGCAGGGACCCTCCTGCTAGTGATCCCTGCCCCATGCTGCGGAGGAAGGCGAAAAACCTCCAGAGGCTCAGCCAATCTACCCTGGAGGAAAATTCCTTCCCGACCCCAAATATGGCGATCAGTAATAGCCCGAGCATGTAGGCAAGAGTCTCTAGCCTGACCCTTGTTTGCCATTATGCTATTTACGTACCATTGCTTGGTTTTCCTCGGCTACTATGTTTTACCATTAAACCATTCCCTCCATAAACTTATCCAACTTAATCTTAAAACCAGACAGGTCCGTTGCCCCCACCGTTTCCCTCGGAAGGCCGTTCCAATATTTCACCCCTCTGACGGTCAGAAACCTTCGTCTGATTTCAAGCCTGAACTTCCCCACGGCCAGTTTATATCCATTGGTTCTCGTGTCCACATTAGTACTCAGCTGAAATAATTCCTCTCCCTCCCTTGTATTTATCCCTCTGATATATTTAAAGATAGCAATCATATCCCCCCTCAGCCTTCGTTTTGTCAGAATAAACAACCCGAGCTCCTCTAATCTCTTTTCATACGACAGGTTTTCCATTCCTCTGATCATCCTAGTGGCCCTTCTCTGCACCCGTTCCAATTTGAGTTCATCTTTTTTAAACATGGGAGACCAGAACTACACACAGTACTCCAAATGAGGTCTCACCAGCGCCGTATACAACGGAAGCAGGACCTCCTTATCCCTACTAGATATACCTCGCCTAATACATCCCAAGACCGCATTGGCTTTTTTCACAGCCACGTCACATTGTCGACTCATAGTCATCCTGCGGTCTACAAGGACCCCTAGGTCCTTCTCCTCTTCCGTTACTTCTAACCAATGCGTCCCCATCTTGTAACTAAAATTGTTATTAGTCATCCCCAAGTGCATCACCTTACACTTTTCACTATTAAATTTCATCTTATTTCTGACACTCCAATTCACAAGCTCATTCAAGTCTCCCTGCAGAATATCCCTATCCTCCTCCGAATTTGCAACTCCTCCCACCTTCGTATCATCCGCAAACTTTATCAGCCCACTCTTGCAATCGGTTCCGAGGTCAGTTATAAATAGATTAAATAAAATGGGTCCCAAAACCGAACCTTGAGGCACTCCACTAGTAACCTCCCTCCAACCCGACAGTTCACCCTTTAATACGACCCGCTGCATTCTCCCCATTAACCAATTCTTTATCCACCTCTGGATTTTCATATCGATCCCCATGTTTTCCAGT
This sequence comes from Chrysemys picta bellii, assembly GCF_011386835.1. Lineage (NCBI taxonomy): Eukaryota > Metazoa > Chordata > Testudines > Emydidae > Chrysemys > Chrysemys picta. Next base: position 5,272 of record NW_027053423.1, read on the forward strand.
TTAACCAATAATTCCTCATGGGGTACAGTATCAAACGCTTTACTGAAATACAGGTATATTAGGTCCACCGCATTTCCCTTATCTAATAAGTCCGTTACATGGTCCTGCCATGCGGGCAGGGGACTGGACTCGATGACCTCTCGAGGTCCCTTCCAGTCCTAGAATCTATGAATGTATGAAAAAAACACTGTTCTCCACCCCCACCCAGGTTGGCCAGGGAGGCGGCTCTAGCAGGGGGGGCAGGAGGGATTCTGGCAGCAGTGAAGTGGGTTGCGGGGAAGTTGAGATCTTGACCCAAGTCATCCCAGACACTAATGCTAAGCCACAGGATGGCAGCATCTAGTGTCAGTGGAGTCCAAACACTATTTCAACCCCACAGTTTTCGATGAACTTCCCACAAGGAGAGGTAATGAGCACCCCCAGCAACACACACACACACACACACACACACACACACACCACTCCTGGTGGTGGGAGGGGAACAGGAGAAAGGACAAAAGAAGTAAGAGATGAAGAGAAAGGAAGGAGGGATGGAGGAAAAGGTAAAACCAAAAGGACAAACCCTAATGTCCCCAGTGATTCTACGGCACAAAATCCAAGGGATGGAATAAAATTCTGCCATCTTAAACTACTGTTTTCCATGCCTAGAATTCAGCTGGCACCACGTGGATCAGACTGAGCAGCTGCCAAAACCTCTTGGAGGCTCTTACCTTCTAAACAGGGACGTCTGTTTTCTAGTAAAATCAGTAAAAGGAAAGGAGAAAACTCGAAAGAGGCTCCTGCACGCATTCACGTACGTGAACCCTAATACTCTCTCAGTCCTCAAAGAGAGACCTCGAGAAGGAGACTTGCTGAAGCAAAGCCACAGGGGTCTCTGAGGTTTCCCTGGCCCTGTGCTCCTGTCCTGCCAGGCTGATGTCAGCATCTCTCTCTGAGGTCACCACCTCCCTAACACATTTGACCAATAAGCTGACATCCTGCAAAAGGCCTTTGTGATGTCACTGCCACACCCAACCAAACCCTCAAGTGCTAATGTCCTGCTGCTGGCCTGACACTTTGAAGGTTTGAGGTTGTCATAACTATAAAGGGAAGGGTAACAGCTGTCCTGTGTACAGTACTATAAAATCCCTCCTGGCCAGAGACTCCAAAATCCTTTTCCCTGTAAAGCGTTAAGAAGCTCAGGTAACCTGGCTGGCATCTGACCTAAAGGACCAATAAGGGGACAAGATACTTTCAAATCTTGGGGAGGGGAAGGCTTTTGTTTGTGTTCTTTGTTTGTGTGGGTGTTCGCCCTCGGGACTGAGAGGGACCAGACATCAATCCAGGTTCTCCACATCTTTCTAAACAAGTCTCTCCTATTTCAAACAAGGCGTGTTAGTTTTCCTTTGTTTTCTCAACTTGTAAATGTACCTTTTACTAGAGTGTTTATCTTTGTTTGCTGTACTTTGAACCTAAGACTAGAGGGGAGTCCTCTGAGCTCTTTAAGTTTGATTACCCTGTAAGGTTAATTTCCATACTGATTTTACAGAGATGATTTTTACCTTTTTCTTTAATTAAAAGCCTTATTTATAAGAACCTGATTGATTTTTCCTTGTTTTAAGATCCAAGGAGTTTGGATCTTGATTCACCAGGAGTTGGTGGGAGGAAGGAGGGGGGATGGTTAATTTCTCCTTGTTTTAAGATCCAAGGGGGTTGGATCTGTATTCACCAGGGAATTGGTGAAAGGTTTCTCAAGGCTACCCAGGGGAGGAAATTAGCCTTGGGATGGTGGTTAAGCTTAGAAGTTTTCATGCAGGCCCCTACATTTGTACCCTAAACTTCAAAGTGGGGATACAGCCTTGACACAGGTACTCTCTGTGGATCACCCCACTCAATGCGTCTTCATTCTAGGAAGCAAGCCGGCTAGACAGTAAAACATCACAGGCTGCTCCCAATGCTACACTCAGTGTTTCCAAAATTTGTAGACTTTATGGCCACAAGAGACCTTTAGAGCATCTCATCTAAGCCCCTGCATATCATAGGCCTCCTGTATAGTACAATAGTTACTCTTTGGGCACACACATTCCAGAAAGGCATCTAGTCTTCATTCAATGACATCAAGAGATGGAGAATCCACCACTTTCCCTTTTAGTGAGTGCCAGGGGGCTCCATTTCCCCTTCCACTAGTTCCCCATTTACAGTGAGACAGAGCAGTACCTGCAGAAGGGAGCGGGAGTTGCTGAAAGACTCAGAGGAACAACCCATGCAGTGTCTCAGGCACCTGGCGCAAGTGGCGGATGATGCGGGTGCATCACTTTGGCCGTGACGTCCTCCTGCTGCAAGGGAACGAGAACCTGTCAGAGACTCAAACGCCCCGAGGAATCAGGGGGAATTAAGGGCACCGGGAACCAGCAGTATTTCCACTCAGCACCTGCCCACCACTGAGGGATGAATTCACCTCCTGAACCCCAAAATGGAGTCTTCTTGTCCTTTCTAGTAACCTCCAGTGCCAACCCACCACCTTGTAGGGTGAGCTCCTGCTACCTCCCCCTCAGTACCCTTGACAGCTGTTCTACCTCCAAACCACAGCTCAAGTTATCAGAACCCTCTTCTCCACCCCCACCCAGGTTGGGCAGGGAGGCGGCTCTAGCAGGGGGGGCAGGAGGGATTCTGCCAGCAGTGAAGTGGGTTGCGGGGAGGTTGAGATCTTGCCCCAATCATCCCAGACACTAATGCTAAGCCACAGGATGGCAGCATCTAGTGTCATTGGAGTTCAAGCACTATTTCAACCCCACAGTTTTGGATCAACTTCCCACAAGGGGAGGTGAAGAGCACCCCCAACAACACACACACACACACACACACACCACTCCTGGTGGTGGCAGGTGAACAGGAGAAAGGACAAAAGAAGTAAGAGATGAAGAGAAAGGAAGGAGGGATGGAGGAAAAGGTAAAACGAAAATGACAAACACTAATGTCCCCTGTGATTCTACGGGACAAAATCCCACAGAGGGAATAAAATTCTGCCACCTTAACCTAGTGTTTTCCATGCCTAGAATTCAGCTGGCACCAGATGGATCAGACTGAGCAGGTTCCAAAACCTCTTGGAGGCTCTTACCTTCTAAATAGGGACGTCTGTTTTCTAGTAAAATCCGTCAAAGGAAAGGAGAAAACTCCAAAGAGGCTCCTGCTCGCACTCACACATGTGAACACTAATACTCTCTCAGTCCTCAAAGAGAGACCTCGAGAAGGAGACTTGCTGAAGCAATAACAGACACTTGGTGGGATAACTCACATGACTGGAGTACTGTCATGGATGGATATAAACTGTTCAGGAAGGACAGGCAGGGCAGAAAAGGTGGGGGAGTTGCATTGTATGTAAGAGAGGAGTATGAGTGCTCAGAGGTCCGGTATGAAACTGTAGAAAAACCTGAGAGTCTCTGGATAAAGTTGAGAAGTGTGAGCAACAAGGGGGATGTCACGGTTGGAGTCTGGTATAGACCACCAGACCAGGGGGATGAGGTGGACGAGGCTTTCTTCTGGCAACTAGCAGAAGTTGCTAGATCGCAGGCCCTGGTTCTCATGGGAGACTTTAATCACCCTGATATCTGCTAGGAGAGCAATACAGCGGTGCACAGACAATCCAGGAAGTTTTTGGAAAGTGTAGGGCACAATTTCCTGGTGCAAGTGCTGGAGGAACCAACTAGGGGCAGAGCTTTTCTCGACCTGCTGCTCACAAACAGGGAAGAATTAGTAGGGGAAGCAAAAGTGGATGGGAACCTGGGAGGCAGTGACCATGAGATGGTCGAGTTCAGGATCCTGACACAAGGAAGAAAGGAGAGCAGCAGAATACGGACCCTGGACTTCAGAAAAGCAGACTTTGACTCCCTCAGGGAACAGATGGGCAGGATCCCCTGGGAGAATAACATGAAGGGCAAAGGGGTCCAGGAGAGCTGGCTGTATTTTAAAGAATCCTTATTGCGGTTGCAGGAACAAACCATCCCGATGTGTAGAAAGAATAGTAAATATGGCAGGCGACCAGCTTGGCTAAACAGTGAAATCCTTGCTGATCTTAAACGCAAAAAAGAAGCTTACAAGAAGTGGAAGATTGGACAAATGACCAGGGAGGAGTATAAAAATATTGCTCAGGCATGCAGGAGTGAAATCAGGAAGGCCAAATCACACTTGGAGTTGCAGCTAGCAAGAGATGTTAAGAGTAACAAGAAGGGTTTCTTCAGGTATGTTAGCAACAAGAAGAAAGTCAAGGAAAGTGTGGGCCCCTTACTGAATGAGGGAGGCAACCTAGTGACTGAGGATGTGGAAAAAGCTAATGTACTCAATGCTTTTTTTGCCTCTGTCTTCACGAACAAGGTCAGCTCCCAGACTGCTGCACTGGGCAGCACAATATGGGGAGAAGGTGACCAGCCCTCTGTGGAGAAAGAAGTGGTTCGGGACTATTTAGAAAAACTGGACGTGCACAACTCCATGGGGCTGGATGCGCTGCATCCGAGGGTGCTAAAGGACTTGGCGGATGAGATTGCACAGCCATTAGCCATTATTTTTGAAAACTCATGGCGATCGAGGGAGGTCCCGGATGACTGGAAAAAGGCTAATGTCGTGCCCATCTTTAAAAGGGGGAAGGAGGAGGATCCGGGGAACTACAGGCCAGTCAGCCTCACCTCAGTCCCTGGAAAAATCATGGAGCAGGTCCTCAAGGAATCAATGATGAAACACTTAGAGGAGAGGAAAGTGATCAGGAACAGTCAGCATGGATTCACCAAGGGGAAGTCGTGCCAGACTAACCTAATTGCCTTCTATGATGAGATAACTGGCTCTGTGGATGAGGGGAAAGCAGTGGATGTGTTATTCCTTGACTTTAGCAAAGCTTTTGATACGCTCTCCCACAGTATTCTTGCCACCAAGTTAAAGAAGTATGGGATGGATGAATGGACTGTAAGGTGGATAGAAAGCTGGCTGGATCGTCGGGCTCAACGGGTAGTGATCAATGGCTCCATGTCTAGTTGGCAGCCGGTTTCAAGCGGAGTAGTGCCCCAAGGGTCGGTCCTGGGGCCGGTTTTGTTTAATATCTTTATTAATGATCTGGAGGATGGTGTGGACTGCACTCTCAGCAAGTTTGCAGATGACACTAAACTAGGAGGCGTGGTAGATACGCTAGAGGGTAGGGATCGGATACAGAGGGACCTAGACAAATTAGAGGATTGGGCCAAAAAAAACCTGATGAAGTTCAACAAGGACAAGTGCAGAGTCCTGCACTTAGGACGGAAGAATCCCATGCACTGCTACAGACTAGGGACCGAATGGCTAGGTAGCAGTTCTGCAGAAAAGGACCTAGGGGTCACAGTGGACGAGAAGCTGGATAGGAGTCAACAGTGTGCTCTTGTTGCCAAGAAGGCTAACGGCATTTTGGGCTGTATAAGTAGGGGCATTGCCAGCAGATCGAGGAACGTGATCGTTCCCCTTTATTCGACATTGGTGAGGCCTCATCTGGAATACTGTGTCCAGTTTTGGGCCTGTGGAAGCAGAGAAAGAGCTCACAGGAAGGGGATGCAATGCATGACAGTTCGTTAGCAAGAGTTAGGCTAACTGTAACCCTAATAACGCGAGATTTGTAGAAGCGAGGAATGTGTGAGGCGGGTGAGAAAGAACTGTGTAAGAAGTCATTATGACCTGGTATAGATAAGGTGTAGAAGACCTTGTGTAGATAAGGTATAGAAAATATTGTATGTTGGCAAGAGTCAAAACAAGTGAAGAAATGAGATATCAAGATGGCCTATGTATAAACAAAACGCAGCTGTCCCTCGTTATTTCTGTAATGAAAGGTATAAATGCTTGCTGTAATTAGTTACCTGGGAGAGACCTGCTTAGCTCTCTCCCTCTGGGCAATTGTGAGAGTTAATAAAGCATCTGACTTGCTGTACCTAAACAAATAGTGAGAACTCTGTTTTTCTCCAACAGGCCCCACACTACAAGAAGGATGTGGAAAAATTGGAAAGAGTCCAGTGGAGAGCAACAAAAATGATTAGGGGTCTGGAGCACATGACTTATGAGGAGAGGCTGAGGGAACTGGGATTGTTTAGTCTCCAGAAGAGAAGAATGAGGGGGGATTTGATAGCAGCCTTCAACTACGTGAAGGGGGGTTCCAAAGAGGATGGAGCTCGGTTGTTCTCAGTGGTGGCAGATGACAGAACAAGGAGCAATGGTCTCAAGTTGCAGTGGGGGAGGTCCAGGTTGGATATTAGGAAACACTATTTCACTAGGAGGGTGGTGAAGCACTGGAATGCGTTAACTAGGGAGGTGGTGGAGTCTCCTTCCTTGGAGGTTTTTAAGGCCCGGCTTGACAAAGCCCTGGCTGGGATGATTTAGTTGGGAATTGGTCCTGCTTTGAGGACGGGGTTGGAGTAGATGACCTCTTGAGGTCCCTTCCAACCCTGATATTCTATGATTCTATGATTCTATGAAAGTCACAGGGGTCTCTGAGGTTTCCCTGGCCCTAAGCCCCTGTCCTGCCTGGCTGATGTCAGCATCTCTCTCTGAGGTTACCACCTCCCTAACACCTTTGACCAATAGGCTGAGGTCCTGAAAAGGCCTTTGTGATGTCACTGCCACACTCACCCATCCCCGGAAGTGCTAATGTCCTGCTGCTGGCCTGACACTTTGAAGGTTTGAGCTACTCTGTGTGGATCACCCCACTCAATGCGTCTTCATTCTAGGAAGCAAGCCGGCTAGACAGTAAAACATCAGAGGCTGCTCCCAATACTACACTCAGTGTTTCCAAAATTTGTAGACTTTATGGCCACAAGAGACCTTTAGAGCATCTCATCTAAGCCCCTGCATATCATAGGCCTCCTGTATAGTACAATAGTTACTTTTTGGGCACACACATTCCAGAAAGGCATCTAGTCTTCATTCAATGACATCAAGAGATGGAGAATCCACAACTTTCCCTTTTAGTGAGTGCCAGGGGGCTCCATTTCCCCTTCCACTAGTTCCCCATTTACAGTGAGACAGAGCAGTACCTGCAGCAGGGAGCGGGAGTTGCTGAAAGACTCAGAGGAACAACCCATGCAGTGTCTCAGGCACCTGGCGCAAGTGGCGGATGATGCGGGTGCATCACTTTGGCCGTGACGTCCTCCTGCTGCAAGGGAACGAGAACCTGTCAGAGACTCAAACACCCCGAGGAATAAGGGGGAATTAAGGGCACTGGGAACCAGCAGTATTTCCACTCAGCACCTGCCCACCGCTGAGGGATGAATTCACCTCCTGAACCCCAGAATGGAGTCTTCTTGTCCTTTCTAGTAACCTCCAGTGCCAAATCCCCTCCTTGAAGGGTGAGCTGCTGCTACCTCCCTCTCAGTGCCCTTGACAGATGTTCCACCACCAAACCACAGCTCAAGTTATCAGAACCCTCTTCTCCACCCCCACCCAGGTTGGCCAGGGAGGCGGCTCTAGCAGGGGTGGCAGGAGGGATTCTGCCAGCAGTGAAGTGGGTTCCGGGGAGGTTGAGATCTTGCCCCAAGTCATCCCAGACACCAATGCTAATCCACACGATGGCAGCATCTAGTGTCAGTGGAGTCCAAGCACTATTTCAACCACACAGGTTTGGATGAACTCCCCACAAAGGGAGGTGAAGAGCACCCCCAGCAACACACAAACACACACAGACACACAAACCACTCCCGGTGGTGGGAGGGGAACAGGAGAAAGGACAAAAGAAGTAAGAGATGAAGAGAAAGGAAGGAGGGATGGAGGAAAAGGTAAAACGAAAAGGACAAACACTAATGTCCCCAGTGATTCTACGGGACAAAATCACAGGGAGGGAATAAAATTCTGCCACCTTGAACTAGTGTTTTCCATGCTTAGAATTCAGCTGGCACCAGGTGGATCAGACTGAACAGGATACAAACCTCTCCGAGGCACTTACTTTCCTCAAAGAGAGACCTCAAGGAGGAGACTTGCTGAAGCAAAGCCAGAGGGGTCTCTGAGGTTTCCCTGGCCCTCATGTCAGCATCTCTCTCTGATGTCAGCATCTCTCTCTGAGGTCACCACCTCCCTAACACATTTGACCAATAAGCTGACGTCCTGCAAAAGGCCTTTGTGGTGTCACTGCCACACCCAACCAAACCCTGAAGTGCTAATGTCCTCCTGCTGGCCTGACACTTTGAAGGTTTGAGCTACTCTGTGTGAATCACCCCACTCAATGGGTCTTCATTCTAGGAAGCAAGCCGGCTAGACAATAAAACATCAGAGGCTGCTCCCAATGCTACATTCACTGTTTCCAAAATTACTACACTTAATGGCCAGAAGAGACCTTTAGAGCATCTCATCTAAGCCCCTGCATATCATGGGCTTCCTGTATAGTACAATAGTTACTTTTTGGGCACAAACATTCCAGAAAGGTATCTAGTCTAAATTAAATGACATTAAGAGATGGAGAATCCATCACTTTCCCTTTTAGTGAGTGCCAGGGGGCTCCATTTCCCCTTCCACTAGCTCCCCATTTACAGTGAGCCAGAGCAGTACCTGCAGCAGGGAGCGGGAGTTCCTGAAGGCCTCAGAGGCGCAGCCCCTGCAGTGTCTCAGGCACGTGGCGTAAGTGCAGGATGATGCGGAGCTGGTGCATCATTTTGGCCGTGACGTCCTCCTGCTGCAAGGGAACGAGAACCTGTCAGAGACTCAAACGCCCCGAGGAATCAGGGGGAATTAAGGGAACCTGGAACCAGCAGTATTTCCACCCAGCACCTGCACATCAATGAGAGATGAATTCACCTCCTGAACCCCAAAATGGAGTCTTCTTGTCCTTTCTAGACACCTCCAGTGCCAAATCCCCTCCTTGAAGGGTGAGCTGCTGCTACCTCCCTCTCAGTGCCCTTGACAGATGTTCCACCACCAAACCACAGCTCAAGTTATCAGAACCCTCTTCTCCACCCCCACCCAGGTTGGCCAGGGAGGCGGCTCTAGCAGGGGTGGCAGGAGGGATTCTGGCAGCAGTGAAGTGAGTTGCGGGGAGGTTGAGATCTTGCCCCAAGTCATCCCAGACACTAATGCTAAACCACACGATGGCAGCATCTAGTGTCAGTGGAGTCCAAGCACTATTTCAACCATACAGTTTTGGATCAACTCACAAAAAGGGGAGGTGAAGAGCACCCCCAGCAACACACACACATACACACACACACACACACACATATATACCACTCCTGGTGGTGGGATGGGAACAAGAGAAAGGACAAAAGAAGTAAGAGATAAAGAGAAAGGAAGGAGGGATGGAGGAAAAGGTAAAACGAAAAGGACAAACCCTAATGTCCCCAGTGATTCTACCAGACAATATTACAGGGAGGGATTAAAATTCTGCCACCTTGAACTAGTGTTTTCCATGCCTAGAATTCAGCTGGCACCAGATGGATCAGACTGAGCAGGTTCCAAAACCTCTTGGAGGCTCTTGCTTTCTAAACAGGGATGTCTGTTTTCTAGTAAAATCAGTAAAAGGAAAGGAGACAACTCGAAAGAGGCTCCTGCTCTCACTCATATACGTGAATCCTAATACTCTCTCAGTCCTCAAGAGAAACCTCGAGAAGGAGACTTGCTGAAGCAAAGCCACAGGGGTCTCTGAGGTTTCCCTGGCCATGCGCCCCTGTCCTGCCTCGCTGATGGCAGCATCTCTCTCTGAGGTTACCACCTCCCTAACACCTTTGACCAATATGCTGAGGTCCTGCAAAAGACCTTTGTGATATCACTGCCACCAATCAAACCCTTAAGTGCTAATGTCCTGCTGCTGGCCTGACACTATGAAGGTTTGAGCTACTCTCTGTGGATCACCCCACTCAATGCGTCTTCATTCTAGGAAGCAAGTGGGCTAGACAGTAAAACATCAGAGGCTGCTCCCAATGCTACACTCAGTGTTTCCAAAATTAGTAGACTTTATGGCCACAAGGGACCTTTAGAGCATCTAATCTAAGCCCCTGCATATCATAGGCTTCCTGTATAGTACAATAGTTACTCTTTGGGCACACACATTCCAGAAAGGCATCTAGTCTTCATTCAATGACATCAAGAGATGGAGAATCCACCACTTTCCCTTTTAGTGAGGGCCAGGGGGTTCCATTTCCCCTTCCACTAGCACCCCATTTACAGTGAGCCAGAGCAGTACCTGCAGCAGGGAGTGGGAGTTGCTGATGTCCACAGAGGCACAGCCCTTGCAGTGTCAACTTCCCACAAGGGGAGGTGAAGAGCACCCCCAGCAACACACACACACACACCACTCCTGGTGGTGGGAGGGGAACAAGAGAAAGCAAGGAGGGATGGAGGAAAAGGTAAAACGAAAAGGACAAACCCTAATGTCCCCAGTGATTCTACGGCACAAAATCCCAGGTGGGCTATAAAATTCTGCCACCTTGAACTAGTGTTTTCCATGCCTAGAATTCAGCTGGCACCAGATGGATCAGACTGCAGACTGAGCAGGTTAAAAACCTCTCCAAGGTTCTTACCTTCTCAACAGGCACGTCTGTTTTCTAGTAAAATCAATAAAAGGAGAAACTCGAAAGAGGTTCCTCCTCGCACTCACAGACTTGAACCCTAATACTCTCTGAGTCCTAAAAAGGGAGACCTCGAGAAGGAGACTTGCTAAAGCAAAGCCAAAGGGGTCTCTGAGGTTTCCCTGGCCCTGCGCTCCTGTCCTGCCTGGCTGATGTCAGCATCTCTCTCTCAGGTAACCACCTCCCTAACACCTTTGACCCATAGGCTGAGGTCCAGGATAAGGCCTTTGTGATATCACTGCCACACCCAACCAAACCCTAAAGTGCTAATGTCCTGCTACTGGCCTGACACTTTGAAGGTTTGAGCTACTCTCTGTGGATCACCCCACTCAATGCATCCTCATTCTAGGAAGCAAGCGGGCTAGAGAGTAAAACATCAGAGGCTGCTCCCAATGCTACACTCAGTGTTTCCAAAATTAGTAGACTTTATGGTCAGAAGAGACCTTTAGAGCATCTAATCTAACCCGCTGCATATCATAGGCTTACTGTATAGTACAATAGTTACTCTTTGGGCACACACATTCCAGAAAGGCATCTAGTCTTCATTCAATGACATCAAGAGATGGAGAATCCACCACTTTCCCTTTTAGTGCGGGGCAGAGGGCTCCATTTCCCCTTCCACTAGCTCCCCATTTACAGTGAGCCAGAGCAGTACCTGCAGCAGGGAGCGGGAGTTGCTGAAGGCCTCAGAGGAACAGCCCCTGCAGTGTCTCAGGCACCTGGCACAAGTGCCGGATGATGCGGAGCTGGTGCATCACTTTGGCCGTGACGTCCTCCTGCTGCAAGGGAACGAGAACCTGTCAGAGACTCAAAGGCCCCGAGGAATCAGGGGGAATTAAGGGCACCTGGAACCAGCAGTATTTCCACCCACCACCTGCCCACCACTGAGGGATGAATTCACCTCCTGAACCCCAGAATGGAGTCTTCTTGTCCTTTCTAGTATCCTCCAGTGCCAACCCCCCTCCTTGTAGCATTAGCTCCTGCTACCTCCCCCTCAGTGTTCTTCACAGCTGTTCCACCTCCAAACCAAACCTCAAGTTATCAGAACCCTCTTCTGCACCCACAACCAGGTTGGGCATCGAGGCGGCTCTAGCGGGGGGGGCAGGAGGGATTCTGCCAGAAGTGAAGTGGGTTGAGGGGAGGTTGAGATCTTGCCCCAAGTCATCCCAGACACTAATGCTAAGCCACAGGATGGCAGCATCTAGTGTCAGTGGAGTCCAAGCACTATTTCAACCATACAGTTTTGGATGAACTCCCCACAAGGGGAGGTGAAGAGCACCCCCAGCAACACACACACAAACACACACACACACACACCACTCCTGGTGGTGAAAGGGGAACAGGAGAAAGGACAAAAGAAGTAAGAGATGAAGAGAAAGGAAGGAGGGATGGAGGAAAAGGTAAAACGAAAAGGACAAACCCTAATGTCCCCAGTGATTCTACGGGACAAAATCCCAGGGAGGGAATAAAATTCTGCCATCTTAAACTACTGTTTTCCATGCCTAGAATTCAGCTGGCACCAGATGGATCAGACTGAGCAGGTTCCAAAACCTCTTGGAGGCTCTTACCTTCTAAATAGGGACGTCTGTTTTCTAGTAAAATCCGTCAAAAGGAAAGGAGAAAACTCGAAAGAGGCTCCTGCTCACACTCACATACGTCAACCCTAACACTCTCTCAGTCCTCAAAGAGAGACCTCGAGAAGGAGACTTGCTGAAGCAAAGCCACAGGGGTCTCTGAGGTTTCCCTGGCCCTGTGCTCCTGTCCTGCCAGGCTGATGTCAGCATCTCTCTCGGAGGTCACCACCTCCCTAACACCTTTGACCAATAGGCTGACGTCCTGCAAAAGGCCTTTGTGATATCACTGCCACACCCACCCTTCCCCGGAAGTGCTAATGTCCTGCTGCTGGCCTGACACTTTGAAGGTTTCAGCTACTCTCTGTGGATCACCCCACTCAATGCCTGTTCATTCTAGGAAGCAAACCGGCTAGACGGTAAAACATCAGAGGCTGCTCCCAATGCTACACTCAGTGTTTCCAAAATTAGGGGACTTTATGGCCAGAAGAGACCTTTAGAGCATCTCATCTAACCCCTTGCATACCATAGGCTTGCTGTATAGTACAATAGTTACTTTTTGGGCACACACATTGCAGAAAGGCATCTAGTCTTCCTTCAATGACATCAAGAGATGGAGAATCCACCACTTTCCCTTTTAGTGAGTGCCAGGGGGCTCCATTTCCCCTTCCACTAGCTCCCCATTTACAGTGAGCCAGAGCAGTACCTGCAGCCGGGAGAGGGAGTTGCTAAGGCCTCAGAGGAACAGCCCCTGCAGTGTCTCAGGAATCTGGCGCAAGTGCCGGATGATGCGGAGCTGGTGCATCACTTTTGGCCGTGACGTCCTCCTGCTGCAAGGGAACGAGAACCTGTCAGAGACTCAAACGCCCCGAGGAATCAGCGGGAATTAAGGGCACCTGGAACCAGCACTACTTCCACCCATCACCTGCCCACCACTGAGGGATAAATTCACCTCCTGAACCCCAGAATGGAGTCTTCTTGTCCTTTCTAGTAACCTCCAGTGACAACCCGCCTCCTTGAAGGATGAGCTCCTGCTATCTCCCCCTCAGTGCCCTTGACAGCTGTTCCACCTCCAAACCACAGCTCAAGTTATTAGTACCTTTGGACACAGACTGGCTAACCTAGTGAGGAGGGCTTTAAACTAGGTTCGACGGGGACAGGTGAGCAAAGCCCACAGGTAAGTGGGGAACATGGAGACCGGGGAGATGGGTCAAAAAAGAGAGGGAGTGTGGGCTATATTGTCAGAGGGAAAGGAGGGTCAGGACAAAACTGGGAGGAAAGATCAAACCAGTATCTTAGATGTCTATATACAAATGCGAGAAGTATGGGGAATAAGCAGGAAGAACTGGAAGTGCTAATAAATAAATACAACTATGACATTGTTGGCATCACTGAAACTTGGTGGGATAATACACGTGATTGGAATGTTGGTGTGGATGGGTACAGCTTGCTCAGGAAGGATAGACAGGGGAAAAAGGGAGGAGGTGTTGCCTTGTATATTAAAAATGTACACACTTGGACTGAGGTAGAGATGGACATAGGAGACGGAAGTGTTGAGAGTCTCTGGGTTAGGCTAAAAGGGGTAAAAAACAAGGGAGATGTCATGCTAGGAGTCTACTACAGGCCACCTAACCAGGTGGAAGAGGTGGATGAGGCTTTTTTTAAGCAGCTAACAAAATCATCCAAAGCCCAAGATTTGGTGGTGATGGGGGACTTCAACTATCCGGCTATATGTTGGGAAAATAACACAGCGGGGCACAGACTATCCAACAAATTCCTGGACTGCATTGGAGACAACTTTTTATTTCAGAAGGTTGAAAAAGCTACTAGGGGGGAAGCTGTTCTAGACTTGATTTTAACAAATAGGGAGGAACTCGTTGAGAATTTGAAAGTAGAAGGCAGCCTGGGTGAAAGTGATCATGAAATCATAGAGTTTGCAATTCTAAGGAAGGGTAGAAGGGAGAACAGCAAAATAGAGACAATGGATTTCAGGAAGGCAGATTTTGGTAAGCTCAGAGAGCTGATAGGTAAGGTCCCATGGGAATCAAGACCGAGGGGAAAAACAACTGAGGAGAGTTGGCAGTTTTTCAAAGGGACACTATTAAGGGCCCAAAAGCAAGCTATTCCGCTGGTTAGGAAAGATAGAAAATGTGGCAAAAGACCACCTTGGCTTAACCATGAGATCTTGCATGATCTAAAAAATAAAAAGGAGTCATATAAAAAATGGAAACTGGGACAGATTACAAAGGATGAATATAGGCAAACAACACAGGAATGCAGGGGCAAGATTAGAAAGGCAAAGGCACAAACTAGCTACGGGAATAAAGGGAAACAAGAAGACTTTTTATCAATACATTAGAAGCAAGAGGAAGACCAAAGACAGGGTAGGCCCACTGCTTAGTGAAGAGGGAGAAACAGTAACAGTAACAGGAAACATGGAAATGGCGGAGATGCTTAATGACTTCTTTGTTTCGGTCTTCACCGAGAAGTCTGAAGGAATGCCTAACATAGTGAATGCTAATGGGAAGGGGGTAGGTTTAGCAGATAAAATAAAAAAAGAACAAGTTAAAAATCACTTAGAAAAGTTAGATGCCTGCAAGTCACCCGGGCCTGATGAAATGCATCCTAGAATACTCAAGGAGCTAATAGAGGAGGTATCTGAGCCTCTAGCTATTATCTTTGGAAAATCATGGGAGACGGGAGAGATTCCAGAAGACTGGAAAAGGGCAAATATAGTGCCCATCTATAAAAAGGGAAATAAAAACAACCCAGGAAACTACAGACCCCAGTGAGTTTAACTTCTGTGCCAGGGAAGATAATGGAGCAAGTAATTAAGGAAATCATCTGCAAACACTTGGAAGGTGGTAAGGTGATAGGGAACAGCCAGCATGGATTTGTGAAGAACAAATCATGTCAAACCAATCTGATAGCTTTCTTTGATAGGATAACGAGCCTTGTGGATAAGGGTGAGGCTGTGGATGTGGTATACCTAGACTTTAGTAAGGCATTTGATACGGTCTCGCATGATATTTTTATTGATAAACTAGGCAAATACAATTTAGATGGGGCTACTATAAGGTGGGTGCATAACTGGCTGGATAACCGTACTCAGAGAGTTGTTATTAATAGTTCCCAATCCTGCTGGAAAGCCATAACGACTGGGGTATCGCAGGGGTCTGTTTTGGGACCGGAGCTGTTCAATATCTTCATCAACGACTTAGATATTGGCATAGAAAGTACGCTTATTAAGTTTGCGGATGATACCAAACTGGGAGGGATTGCAACTGCTTTGGAGGACAGGGTCATAATTCAAAATGATCTGGACAAATTGGAGAAATGGTCTGAGTTAAACAGGATGGAGTTTAACAAAGACAAATGCAAAGTGCTCCACTTAGGAAGGAACAATCAGTTTCACACATACAGAATGGGAAGAGACTGTCTAGGAAGGAGTACGGCAGAAAGGGATCTAGGGGTTATAGTGGACCACAAGCTAAATATGAGTCAACAGTGTGATGCTGTTGCAAAAAAAGCAAACCTGATTCTGGGATGTATTAACAGGTGTGTTGTGAGCAAGACACGAGAAGTCATTCTTCCGCTCTACTCTGCTCTGGTTAGGCCTCAGCTGGAGTATTGTGTCCAGTTCTGGGCACCGCATTTTAAAAAAGATGTGGAGAAATTGGAAAGGGTCCAGAGAAGAGCAACAAGAATGATTAAAGGTCTTGAGAACATGACCTATGAAGGAAGGCTGAAAGAATTGGCTTTGTTTAGTTTGGAAAAGAGAAGACTGAGAGGAGACATGATAGCAGTTTTCAGGTATTTAAAAGGGTGTCATAAGGAGGAGGGAGAAAACTTGTTCACCTTAGCCTCTAAGGATAGAACCAGAAGCAATGCGTTTAAAGTGCAGCAAGGGAGGTCTAGGTTGGACATTAGGAAAAAGTTCCTAACTGTCAGGGTGGTTAAACACTGGAATAAATTGCTGAGGGAGGTTGTGGAATCTCCATCTCTTGAGATATTTAAGAGTAGGCTAGATAAATGTCTATCAGGGATGGTCTAGATGGTATTTGGTCCTGCCACGCGGGCAGGGGACTGGACTCGATGACCTCTCGAGGTCCCTTCCAGTCCGATAATCTATGAATGTATGAAAAAAACACTGTTCTCCACCCCCACCCAGGTTGGCCAGGGAGGCGGCTCTAGCAGGTGGGGCAGGAGGGATTCTGGCAGCAGTGAAGTGGGTTGAGGGGAAGTTGAGATCTTGACCCAAGTCATCCCAGACACTAATGCTAAGCCACAGGATGGCAGCATCTAGTGTCAGTGGAGTCCAAACACTATTTCAACCCCACAGTTTTCGAGGAACAGGAGAAAGGACAAAAGAAGTAAGAGATGAAGAGAAAGGAAGGAGGGATGGAGGAAAAGGTAAAACAAAAAGGACAAACCCTAATGTCCCCAGTGATTCTACGGCACAAAATCCAAGGGATGGAATAAAATTCTGCCATCTTAAACTACTGTTTTCCATGCCTAGAATTCAGCTGGCACCACGTGGATCAGACTGAGCAGCTGCCAAAACCTCTTGGAGGCTCTTACCTTCTAAACAGGGACGTCTGTTTTCTAGTAAAATCAGTAAAAGGAAAGGAGAAAACTCGAAAGAGGCTCCTGCACGCACTCACGTACGTGAACCCTAATACTCTCTCAGTCCTCAAAGAAAGACCCCGAGAAGGAGACTTGCTGAAGCAAAGCCACAGGGTCTCTGAGGTTTCCCTGGCCCTGTGCTCCTGTCCTGCCAGGCTGATGTCAGCATCTCTCTCTGAGGTCACCACCTCCCTAACACATTTGACCAATAAGCTGACATCCTGCAAAAGGCCTTTGTGATGTCACTGACACACCCAACCAAACCCTGAAGTGCTAATGTCCTGCTGCTGGCCTGACACTTTGAAGATTTGAGGTTGTCATAACTATAAAGGGAAGGGTAACAGCTGTCCTGTGTACAGTACTATAAAATCCTCCTAGCCAGAGACTCCAAAATCCTTTTCCCTCTAAAGGGTTAAGAAGCTCAGGTAACCTGGCTGGCATCTGACCTAAAGGACCAATAAGGGGACAAGATACTTTCAAATCTTGGGGAGGGGAAGGCTTTTGTTTGTGTTCTTTGTTTGTGTGGGTGTTCGCCCTCGGGACTGAGAGGGACCAGACATCAATCCAGGTTCTCCACATCTTTCTAAACAAGTCTCTCCTATTTCAAACAAGGCGTGTTAGTTTTCCTTTGTTTTCTCAACTTGTAAATGTACCTTTTACTAGAGTGTTTATCTTTGTTTGCTGTACTTTGAACCTAAGACTAGAGGGGAGTCCTCTGAGCTCTTTAAGTTTGATTACCCTGTAAGGTTAATTTCCATACTGATTTTACAGAGATGATTTTTACCTTTTTCTTTAATTAAAAGCCTTATTTTTAAGAACCTGATTGATTTTTCCTTGTTTTAAGATCCAAGGAGTTTGGATCTTGATTCACCAGGAGTTGGTGGGAGGAAGGAGGGGAATGGTTAATTTCTCCTTCTTTTAGATCCAAGGGGGTTGGATCTGTATTCACCAGAAGTTGGTGGGAGGAAGGAGGGGGGATGGTTTATTTCTCCTTGTTTTAAGATCCAAGGGGTTTGGATCTGTATTCACCAGGGAATTGCTGAAAGGTTTCTCAAGGCTACCCAGGGGAGGAAATTAGCCTTGGGATGGTGGTTAAGCTTAGAAGTTTTCATGCAGGCCCCTACATTTGTACCCTAAACTTCAAAGTGGGGATACAGCCTTGACACAGGTACTCTCTGTGGATCACCCCACTCAATGCGTCTTCATTCTAGGAAGCAAGACGGCTAGACAGTAAAACATCACAGGCTGCTCCCAATACTACACTCAGTGTTTCCAAAATTTGTAGACTTTATGGCCATAAGAGACCTTTAGAGCATCTCATCTAAGCCCCTGCATATCATAGGCCTCCTGTATAGTACAATAGTTACTTTTTGGGCACACACATTCCAGAAAGGCATCTAGTCTTCATTCAATGACATTGAGAGATGGAGAATCCACCACTTTCCCTTTTAGTGAGTGCCAGGGGGCTCCATTTCCCCTTCCACTAGCTCGCCATTTACAGGGAGACAGAGCAGTACCTGCAACAGGGAGCGGGAGTTGCTGAAGGCCTCAGAGGCGCAGCCCCTGCAGTGTCTCAGGCACCTGGCGCAAGTGGCGGATGATGCGGGTGCATCACTTTGGCCGTGACGTCCTCCTCCTGCAAGGGAACGAGAACCTGTCAGAGACTCAAACGCCCCGAGGAATCAGGGGGAATTAAGGGCACCTGGAATCAGCAGTATTTAAACTGACTACCTGCCCACCACTGAGGGATGAATTCACCTCCTGAACCCCAGAATGGAGTCTTCTTGTCCTTTCTAGTAACCTCCAGTGCCAACCCACCACCTTGTAGGGTGAGCTCCTGCTACCTCCCCCTCAGTACCCTTGACAGCTGTTCTACCTCCAAACCACAGCTCAAGTTATCAGAACCCTCTTCTCCACCCCAACCCAGGTTGGCAGGGAGGCGGCCCTAGCAGGGGGGGCAGGAGGGATTCTGCCAGCAGTGAAGTGGGTTGCGGGGAAGTTGAGATCTTGCCCCAAGTTGTCCCAGACACTAATGCTAAGCCACAGGATGGCAGCATCTAGTTTCAGTGGAGTCCAAGCACTATTTGAACCCGACAGTTTTGGATCAACTTCCCACAAGGGGAGGTGAAGAGCACCCCCAGCAACACACACACCACTCCTGGAGGTGGGAGGGGAACAAGAGAAAGGACAAAAGAAGTAAGAGATGAAGAGAAAGGAAGGAGGGATGGAGGAAAAGGTAAAACGAAAAGGACAAACCCTAGTGTCTCCAGTGATTCCACGGGACAAAATTCCAGGGAGGGAAGAAAATTCTGCCACCTTAAACTACTGTTTTCCATGCCGAGAATTCAGCTGGCACCAGATGGATCAGACTGAGCAGGTTCCAAAACCTCTTGGAGGCTCTTACCTTCTAAATAGGGACGTCTGTTTTCTAGTAAAATCAGTAAAAGGAAAGGAGAAAACTCGAAAGAGGCTCCTGCACGCACTCACGTACGTGAACCCTAATACTCTCTCAGTCCTCAAAGAAAGACCCCGAGAAGGAGACTTGCTGAAGCAAAGCCACAGGGTCTCTGAGGTTTCCCTGGCCCTGTGCTCCTGTCCTGCCAGGCTGATGTCAGCATCTCTCTCTGAGGTCACCACCTCCCTAACACATTTGACCAATAAGCTGACATCCTGCAAAAGGCCTTTGTGATGTCACTGACACACCCAACCAAACCCTGAAGTGCTAATGTCCTGCTGCTGGCCTGACACTTTGAAGGTTTGAGGTTGTCATAACTATAAAGGGAAGGGTAACAGCTGTCCTGTGTACAGTACTATAAAATCCTCCTAGCCAGAGACTCCAAAATCCTTTTCCCTCTAAAGGGTTAAGAAGCTCAGGTAACCTGGCTGGCATCTGACCTAAAGGACCAATAAGGGGACAAGATACTTTCAAATCTTGGGGAGGGGAAGGCTTTTGTTTGTGTTCTTTGTTTGTGTGGGTGTTCGCCCTCGGGACTGAGAGGGACCAGACATCAAGCCAGGTTCTCCACATCTTTCTAAACAAGTCTCTCCTATTTCAAACAAGGCGTGTTAGTTTTCCTTTGTTTTCTCAACTTGTAAATGTACCTTTTACTAGAGTGTTTATCTTTGTTTGCTGTACTTTGAACCTAAGACTAGAGGGGAGTCCTCTGAGCTCTTTAAGTTTGATTACCCTGTAAGGTAAATTTCCATACTGATTTTACAGAGATGATTTTTACCTTTTTCTTTAATTAAAAGCCTTATTTTTAGGAACCTGATTGATTTTTCCTTGTTTTAAGATCCAAGGAGTTTGGATCTTGATTCACCAGGAGTTGGTGGGAGGAAGGAGGGGAATGGTTAATTTCTCCTTCTTTTAGATCCAAGGGGGTTGGATCTGTATTCACCAGAAGTTGGTGGGAGGAAGGAGGGGGGATGGTTTATTTCTCCTTGTTTTAAGATCCAAGGGGTTTGGATCTGTATTCACCAGGGAATTGCTGAAAGGTTTCTCAAGGCTACCCAGGGGAGGAAATTAGCCTTGGGATGGTGGTTAAGCTTAGAAGTTTTCATGGAGGCCCCTACATTTGTACCCTAAACTTCAAAGTGGGGATACAGCCTTGACACAGGTACTCTCTGTGGATCACCCCACTCAATGCGTCTTCATTCTAGGAAGCAAGCCGGCTAGACAGTAAAACATCACAGGCTGCTCCCAATACTACACTCAGTGTTTCCAAAATTTGTAGACTTTATGGCCACAAGAGACCTTTAGAGCATCTCATCTAAGCCCCTGCATATCATAGGCCTCCTGTATAGTACAATAGTTACTTTTTGGGCACACACATTCCAGAAAGGCATCTAGTCTTCATTCAATGACATCAAGAGATGGAGAATCCACCACTTTCCCTTTTAGTGAGTGCCAGGGGGCTCCATTTCCCCTTCCACTAGTTCCCCATTTACAGTGAGACAGAGCAGTACCTGCAGCAGGGAGCGGGAGTTGCTGAAAGACTCAGAGGAACAACCCATGCAGTGTCTCAGGCACCTGGCGCAAGTGGCGGATGATGCGGGTGCATCACTTTGGCCGTGACGTCCTCCTGCTGCAAGGGAACGAGAACCTGTCAGAGACTCAAACGCCCCGAGGAATCAGGGGGAATTAAGGGCACCGGGAACCAGCAGTATTTCCACTCAGCACCTGCCCACCGCTGAGGGATGAATTCACCTCCTGAACCCCAGAATGGAGTCTTCTTATCCTTTCTAGTAACCTCCAGTGCCAAATCCCCTCCTTGAAGGGTGAGCTGCTGCTACCTCCCTCTCAGTGCCCTTGACAGATGTTCCACCACCAAACCACAGCTCAAGTTATCAGAACCCTCTTCTCCACCCCCACCCAGGTTGGCCAGGGAGGCGGATCTAGCAGGGGTGGCAGGAGGGATTCTGCCAGCAGTGAAGTGGGTTCCGGGGAGGTTGAGATCTTGCCCCAAGTCATCCCAGACACCAATGCTAATCCACACGATGGCAGCATCTAGTGTCAGTGGAGTCCAAGCACTATTTCAACCACACAGGTTTGGATGAACTCCCCACAAAGGGAGGTGAAGAGCACCCCCAGCAACACACAAACACACACAGACACACAAACCACTCCCGGTGGTGGGAGGGGAACAGGAGAAAGGACAAAAGAAGTAAGAGATGAAGAGAAAGGAAGGAGGGAGGGAGGAAAAGGTAAAACGAAAAGGACAAACACTAATGTCCCCAGTGATTCTACGGGACAAAATCACAGGGAGGGAATAAAATTCTGCCACCTTGAACTAGTGTTTTCCATGCTTAGAATTCAGCTGGCACCAGGTGGATCAGACTGAACAGGATACAAACCTCTCCGAGGCACTTACTTTCCTCAAAGAGAGACCTCAAGGAGGAGACTTGCTGAAGCAAAGCCAGAGGGGTCTCTGAGGTTTCCCTGGCCCTCATGTCAGCATCTCTCTCTGATGTCAGCATCTCTCTCTGAGGTCACCATCTCCCTAACACATTTGACCAATAAGCTGACGTCCTGCAAAAGGCCTTTGTGCTGTCACTGCCACACCCAACCAAACCCTGAAGTGCTAATGTCCTCCTGCTGGCCTGACACTTTGAAGGTTTGAGCTACTCTGTGTGAATCACCCCACTCAATGGGTCTTCATTCTAGGAAGCAAGCCGGCTAGACAATAAAACATCAGAGGCTGCTCCCAATGCTACACTCACTGTTTCCAAAATTACTACACTTTATGGCCAGAAGAGACCTTTAGACCATCTAATCTAAGCCCCTGCATATCATGGGCTTCCTGTATAGTACAATAGTTACTTTTTGGGTACAAACATTCCAGAAAGGTATCTAGTCTAAATTAAATGACATTAAGAGATGGAGAATCCATCACTTTCCCTTTTAGTGAGTGCCAGGGGGCTCCATTTCCCCTTCCACTAGCTCCCCATTTACAGTGAGCCAGAGCAGTACCTGCAGCAGGGAGCGGGAGTTCCTGAAGGCCTCAGAGGCGCAGCCCCTGCAGTGTCTCAGGCACGTGGCGTAAGTGCAGGATGATGCGGAGCTGGTGCATCATTTTGGCCGTGACGTCCTCCTGCTGCAAGGGAACGAGAACCTGTCAGAGACTCAAACGCCCTGAGGAATCAGGGGGAATTAAGGGAACCTGGAACCAGCAATATTTCCACCCAGCACCTGCCCATCAATGAGAGATGAATTCACCTCCTGAACCCCAAAATGGAGTCTTCTTGTCCTTTCTAGAAACCTCCAGAGCCAACCCCCCTCCTTGTAGGGTGAGCTCCTGCTACCTCCTGCTCAGTGCCCTTCACAGATATTCCACCTCCAAACCACAGCTCAAGTCATCAGAACCCTCTTCTCCACCCCGACACAGGTTGGGCTTGGAGGCGGCTCTAACAGGGTGTGCAGGAGGGATTCTGACAGCAGTGAAGTGGGTTGCAGGGAGGTTGAGATCTTGACCCAAGACATCCCAGACACTAATGCTAAGTCACACAATGGCAGCATCTACTGTCAGTGGGGTCCAAGCACTATTTCAACCCCACAGTTTTGGATCAACTCCCCACAAGGGGAGGAGAAGAGAACCATCAGCACCACACACACACACACACACACACACACACACACACACACACACACACACACACACACACACACACACACACCACTCCTGGTGGTGTGAGGGGAACAAGAGAAAGGACAAAAGAAGTAAGAGATGAAGAGAAAGGAAGGAGGGATGGAGGAAAAGGTAAAAGGAAAAGGACAAACCCTAATGTCCCCATGTCGGACATCAGGAATGGTAACATACATAAGCCAGTATGTGAACACTTCAATCTCCCTGGTCATTCTATTACAGATTTAAAAGTCACTATCATTGAACAAAAAAACCTTCAGAAACAGACTTCAAAGAGAAACAGCAGAACTAAAATTCATTTGCAAATTCAACACCATTAATCTGGGCTTGAATAGGGACTGGGAGTGGCTGGCTCACTACAGAAGCAGCTTTTCCTCTCCTGGAATTGACACCTCCTCATCTATTATTGGGAGTGGACTACATCCACCCTGATTTTTGAATTGGCCCTGTCAACACTGGTTCTCCACTTGTGAAGTAACTCCCTGCTCTCCATGTGTCAGTATATAATGCCTGCATCTGTAACTTTCACTCTATGCATCCGAAGAAGTGAGGTTTTTACTCACGAAAGCTTATGCCCAAATAAATCTGTTAGTCTTTAAGGTGCCACCAGACTCCTTGTTGTTTTTGTAGATACAGACTAACATGGCTACCCCCTGATACTTGACACCATGCAAGGCACTAAATTTAGCCGTATGGAGTGGAAATCCATCAACCTCAACAAAAAACTTGCACAGATACAGACAGACATCATCTTCCTCTCCAAATGCAAACAGATGGACATCATACCAAAAGGACGGAAGGTAAAAAATCCATTGCAATCAACATACTACACTGAGTATGGTGAGAGATTGTGCCACACACTCTCTCAAAGAAACTGAGGAACCACCTGATCAGCATCCTGTACAGCAGACAGGAGAAGATCAAGAATGAGCTCTCAGAACTGGAGACTCTCATACAATACCAGCCTTCTACACAAACTTCCACGTGCTGGACTTTACAAAAATGAGACAAGCCATTTACAATGCACACTTCACTTCTCTACAGAGGAAAAAGGACTGTAAGTTATCTAAACTAATACCTGCCACTAGGGGCTATAACAATGGTACCCTCAACTCATCTAACAACATTGTCAATCTTTCCAACCACACGCTTAGCCCAGCGGAAGAGTCTGTCCTATCTCGGGGACTCTCTTTCTGTCCCACCGTCCCCACGAACATGATACAGTTCTGCGGTGATCTGGAAGCCTACTTTCCTCGTCTCCGACTCAAGGAATATTTTCAACGCACCACTGAACAGTGCACTGACCCACAGGAACCCTCCTACCAACACTACAAAAAGAAGAATTCTGCGTGGACTCCTCCTGACGGTCGAAATGACAGACTGGACCTCTACATAGAGTGTTTCCGCAGACGTGCACAGGCTGAAATTGTGGACAAACAACATCACTTGTCCCATAACCTCAGCCGTACAGAACGCAATGCCATCCACAGCCTCAGAAACAACTCTGACATTATCATCAAAGGGGCTGACAAAGGAGGTGCTGTAGTCATAATGAACAGGTCAGATTATGAACAGGAGGCTGCCAGGCAACTCTCCAAGACCACATTCTACAGGCCACTATCCTCTGATCCCACTGAGGAATACCAAAAGAAACTACACCATCTGCTCAAGAAACTCCCAGCTACAGTACGGGAACAAATCTACATGGACACACCCCCAGAACCCAGACCAGGGGTATTCTATCTGCTACCCAAGATCCATAAACCCGGAAACCCTGGACGCCCCATCATCTCAGGCATTGGCACTCTGACGGCAGGATTATCTGGCTATTTGGCCTCTCTCCTCAGGCCCTATGCTACCAGCACTCCCAGCTATCTTCGAGACACCACCAACTTCCTGAGGAAACTACAATGCATTGATGTTCTTCCTGGAAACACCATCCTGGCCACCATGCATGTAGAAGCACTTTATACCAATATTCCACATGAGGATGGACTACAAGCTGTCAGGAACAGTATCCCTGATGAGGCCACAGCAAGCCTGGTGGCTGAGCTTTGTGACTTTGTCCTCACCCACAACCACTTCAGATTTGGGGACAACTTATACCTTCAAGTCAGTGGCACTGCTATGGGTACTCGCATGGCCCCACAGTATGCCAACATTTTTATGGTTGACTTAGAACAACGCTTCCTCAGCTCTCGTCCCCTAGTGCCCCTCCTCTACTTGCGCTACATTGACGACATCTTCATCATATGGACCCACGGAAAGGAGGCCCTTGAAGAATTCCACCTGGACTTCAACAATTTCCACCCCACCATCAACCTCAGCCTGGACCAGTCCACACAAGAGATCCACTTCCTGGACACTACAGTACAAATAAGTGATGGTCACATAAACACCACCCTATACCGGAAACCTACTGACCGCTATACGTACCTACATGCCTCCGGCTTCCATCCAAGACACATCACACGATCCATTGTCTACAGCCAAGCCCTAAGATACAACCGAATTTGCTCCAACCCCTCAGACAGAGACAAACACCTACAAGATCTTTATCAAGCATTCGTAAAACTACAATACCCACCTGGGGAAGTGAGGAAACAGATTGACAGAGCAAGACGGGTACCCAGAAATCACCTACTACAGGACAGGCCCAACAAGAACAAGAACAGAACACCACTGGCCATCACATACAGCCCCCAGCTAAAACCTCTCCAGCGCATTATCCACGATCTACAACCTATCCTGGAAAATGATCCCTCACTCTCACAGACCTTGGGAGGCAGGCCAGTCCTCGCTTACAGACAACCCCCCAACCTGAAGCAAATACTCACCAGCAACTACACACCACACCACAGAAACACCAACCCAGGAACCTATCCCCGTAGCAAACCTCGTTGCCTACTCTGTCCCCATATCTACTCTGGCAACAGCATCAGAGGACCCAACCACATCAGCCACACCATCAGGGACTCATTCACCTGCACATCCACTAATGTCATATATGCCATCATGTGCCAGCAATGCCCCTCTCCCATGTACATTGGCCAAACCGGACAGTCCCTCCGCAAAAGAATAAATGGACACAAATCGGACATCAGGAGTGGTAACATACATAAGCCAGTAAGTGAACACTTCAATCTCCCTGGTCATTCTATTACAGATTTAAAAGTCACTATCATTGAACAAAAAAACTTCAGAAACAGACTTCAAAGAGAAACAGCAGAACTAAAATTCATTTGCAAATTCAACACCATTAATCTGGGTTTGAATAGGGACTGGGAGTGGCTGGCTCACTACAGAAGCAGCTTTTCCTCTCCTGGAATTGACACCTCCTCATCTATTATTGGGAGTGGACTACATCCACCCTGATTTTTGAATTGGCCCTGTCAACACTGGTTCTCCACTTGTGAAGTAACTCCCTGCTCTCCATGTGTCAGTATATAATGCCTGCATCTGTAACTTTCACTCTATGCATCCGAAGAAGTGAGGTTTTTACTCACGAAAGCTTATGCCCAAATAAATCTGTTAGTCTTTAAGGTGCCACCAGACTCCTTGTTGTTTTCCTAATATCCCCAGTGATTCTACGGGACAAAATCCCAGGGAGGGAATAAAATTCTGCCACCTTAAACTAGTGTTTTCCATGCCTAGAATTCAGATGGCACCAGGTGGATCAGACTGAACAGGTTACAAACCTCTCCGAGGCACTTACTTTCCTAACAGGGACTTCTGTTTTCTAGTAAAATGGGTAAAAGGAAAGGAGAAAACTTGAAAGAGGCTCCTGCTCACACTCACATATGTGAACCCTAATACTCTCTCAGTCCTCAAAGAGAGCTCGAGAAGGAGACTTGCTGAAGCAAAGCCACAGGGGTCTCTGAGGTTTCCCTGGCCCTGCGCCCCTGTTTTGCCTGGCTGATGTGAGCATCTCTCTCTGAGGTCACCACCTCCCTAACAACTTTGACCAATAGGCTGAGCTCCTGCAAAAGGCCTTTGTGATGTCACTGCCACTCCCACCCATCCCCTGAAGTGCTAATATCCTGCTGCTGGCCTGACATTTTGAAGGTTTGAGCTACTCTCTGTGGATCACCCCACTCAATGAGTCTTCATTCTAGGAAGCAAGCCGGTTAGACAGTAAAACATTAGAGGCTGCTCCCAATGCTACACTCAGTGTTTCCAAAATTAATACACTTTATGGCCAGAAGAGACCTTTAGAGCATCTCATCTAACCCCCTGCATATCATAGGCCTCCTGTATAGTACAATAGTTACTTTTTGGGCACACACATTCCAGAAAGGCATCTAGTCTTCATTCAATGACATCGAGAGATGGAGAATCCACCACTTTACCTTTTAGTGAGTGCCAGGGGGCTCCATTTCCCCTTCCACTAGCTCGCCATTTACAGGGAGACAGAGCAGTACCTGCAACAGGGAGCGGGAGTTGCTGAAGGCCTCAGAGGCGCAGCCCCTGCAGTGTCTCAGGCACCTGGCGCAAGTGGCGGATGATGCGGGTGCATCACTTTGGCCGTGACGTCCTCCTCCTGCAAGGGAACGAGAACCTGTCAGAGACTCAAACGCCCCGAGGAATCAGGGGGAATTAAGGGCACCTGGAATCAGCAGTATTTAAACTGACTACCTGCCCACCACTGAGGGATGAATTCA
>NW_027053424.1:0-32795 GCF_011386835.1 Chrysemys picta bellii
ATGATGTTTAGCTAATGGATTGCAGCTTTTATGACTAACCATCAGTTTAGAAACTTGGCGATGATAGACAGTGGACACAAAATCCTTACTTTAATCCTCTTTTTCCCCATTAAAATTATGACCGATGTAAAATATTAAGATAGAAAAGTGATTTTATAATGCTTTTGTGAAAATCAATTTTAGTAATATAGAGTTATCCAAAGCCACCTTCTGCTCTTCTGAGTAGGAAACTTAATATTTTTACTTAATGAAGAAAAATCCATCTACAAACTAACATTTGTAATATAATGACGTTGCTTTGTGTAGTCTAGATGATAACTTCTTAAAATGTGAAATATTAACTTTTCATGAAGCAGGGCTTTTTAATAAATTAAGGTATATTACATCTTGTAAAATGTATACTTACTAGTTACTGGTGGCTTTTTATTTTTCTGTACAAGTTTGTTTCCTGTGCCCTTCAGCTATTAAATGAGGGACTGCCCTAAGGCTATGCTCAGTTCATGTGGCAGATCTGATTTTTTAAATATGATACGGGAAGAATGTGGTTGCTTTATATAAGCATTGGTTGTGATCTTTACATATATCTTAGATGCATTACTTTTTCTGGTCTTGGGGTAGATTAATTGAATTATTAAATATAGTAAAATATGTGTTTGTACATATAATACTCATCACAAAAGCAATGTAAATGTTGCAAACAATTTTTCACTATTTAATTTTCAAACAAATTTGCTTCAGCAGAGCTTGTGCTAATTTGTGTTCACTTTTCACAAGCATTTGTGCAATTCCCTTTTTACTAGCACAAAAGGTCACAAGTAATAAATTTTAATCTCACTCACTTTGATACAACTGGAAAGTATACTATACATTTACTTTCTGTAAGCAGTCACAATTGAAAATTTATCATAAGTCGTGCTTATGTAATCGCAGTATTGAAACATCACATTAAAACTAAATAACCATTTACATTTCAGATTTTAGTTTTGAATTGGAAGGAATAAAAAAAATTCACAAATAACTTACTTTATAATAATGAATAGGAGAAAAAAGTAATTGCTTCATGCACACTTTGGGAACAGAAAGAAATACCAATCAAATTATTAATTTTTAACCATTTACTAGGCTCTAATTACCACGTCACTGAGTAATATGGTTATAAAATGGCGATGCTGAAAAATGTGCCAATAACAATAATACTAAGCATTCATATAGTTCTTACTCCCGACACCTCTGAATAGGTTTATGAGGAGTAGTATGCCCATTAAGAAGATGAAGAAACTGAAACAAAAGATGAAATAACTTGCCCAAAGCCACACAGTGAGTCCATGATAAAGCTCGGGTTAGTGCTCAGGACCTCCTGTCTAGAATTTTTAGCTTCAGTGGCTGAACTACTAAATAATTTTCAAATGAAAATAGAATTTTGTTATTACTTTTTTCAGATTTTTTTACTTAAAAACAAATAACTAGATTTTAAAATGAAATGTTTATAAAACAAAACGTTGAAAATGTCAAAATGAACGGTTTACTCCTTTTTGAATTTGTTCTCATTTTTTATTAAGCAGAAGCAATTCACCAAATTATACCCACATTCACAGTTTCTGTTGCCCTCAAACTGCATTCTTCAGGGAATTTATTATTTGACCAGAATTTTTTTTAACTGACTCCTAACCATCTGTTACTTCCAGATTTGATAGGTACAGTTACCTAGAATGTGCAATATTCAATTGTTAGTTTAAGAAATACTCTGAATATTGGCAATCTTATTTAACTATCAAAGGACCAGGTCCTGGTTCCTTTACCCTAATTTAGTAGCATTTAGCTTCACAAGTAATCAGACTAGCTTTGTTTAGACTAATCAGGTAATGAGTTTTGTTCAATCAGAGCTCAAGTCAATGAAAGTGAGGGTATCAGAATCTGTCCATAAGGCAATGGGCAATTTTTAAAGCATCAGCACAATAATGAAGCCTCCTATTGGATTGAGTTCAACAACATTTTTTGTTGCGTCTGACGAAGTGGGTATTCACCCACGAAAGCTTATGCTCCAATACATCTGTTAGTCTTAAAGGTGCCACAGGACTCTGTTGTTTTTTACAGATCCAGACTAACACGGCTACCCCTCTGCTACTTAACATTTTTTGTTATAAACATTGCATGTGCTTTTCTAAATAGACATCTATCATATAAGTAGAAAGATTGTTATCATTCAAAAGCATGCAAGTCAAACTATATACTAAAGTTACATCATCTACATTCAGATACAATGTGATGCTTGAAACACTTTGACAATCTAGCACTAGATTACTAAGGCTACTACCATGACTGGATGCCCTCACTAACACCCAAGTTATGATGAACAAAAAAGAGTTCAATATTGAATAATGGCATAGCTCAATCAAAGACAGACTTTTCTATTGCAAGGTGTATTTTAAGTTGGCATAATATGTAACTCCTTTCAGTTAACAATCCTTGGGTATATAATGTGCATGCCATTATACTACCAGGTGGTGGAGGAGGTGCATGAAAAACAATTGAAGACCAAAAGTCTTGAGTGACCAAAATCTGAGCGTTTATTGTAAATATTATATGGTTTTAGTGTGAAATTTAATGATTTTTGTTCAAAGTACATGACATTTACCCTACTAAAAAAGCAGTTAAACTTTCAAAAGAATATAACACACAACTTGCATGTAAACACAACAGTGAGACAGTCCATATAAATATCCATGCGCCCTACTATTACACTATGCAGAAGAAAGGCCAGAAGGATTATTTTACATCTGTAGTTAAAAATGAAGAAGTGGGAGGATGGGGGACAATTGATACATTGTTCAAAGCACTTGAAGAATATTGTGCTTCTAGGAAAATTTGAGCACAATGTAGTCAATACTGAAAAAGAAAATGCCCCCCCCCCCCAAGAAAAAGTTTGATTGGTTTGTTGTAGACCAGAGAATATTCACCCATTTTGTTAAGTATGTATTTTACAGATGGTATACTTTGGATTAGAATTATAAGGTGACTGGTGAGGTAAGGAGGATGATGATGTGAGCAGAATACAACTCCTTCAATATTTCACTATATAGAGGGCAACAAACTAAACGGTGACAAATGGAAACGCTGAAAAAGAACATTTAATTAAATCTATATCTATGTATATAGATATGTCTGTTAGGCTCTAGTGTGAGTGGGAAACACCATGTTTCAAAATACATGTTTGCAGAAGAAAAATGCCAGTGTTATTGCACAATGAAGTGCAGCTCCTGCTGTTTTTGCTGGGATTCCAGGATCTCTAACAAGAGGTCCTGAATTTGCCTTTGTTACTTCTCCTGTTGTTGGCTTGCAGCCATCAAGTGTAGAACACTTCCATTCTGGTTATAAGGCTGGATCGCTCTCATGAGGAGGACCAGTGATATAGCCTCCCGGCATGGCTGCTGAACCAACCCTCTAATGGGAGGGAGGTCTTGGGATCCCACTTCTAGTACCAAGTTGTAAGTGGTTCCATTCGCTGCTGTTGCACCCCCTTACATCAGGATATGATGAGGCAGGCACTCTTTTGCCTCAGTTTACAAGGTGTGGCAGCCAGCCTGTAGAAAGGTGGCTTGTACTATATACACAGTTGATGGTGGTTATTTAAACATTTAAAGACCAACTTGCAATGTGGCTGTCTATGTATTTAAACAATATAAAAGACAGGCACTTTGTCACAGCATATTAAGTCAAGGTCCTGGGATTCTGGTTTAACATGGCAGAGCACCTCCTCTGTCCCAGTCTCACTTCAGCACTGCTGGCTCCCTGTTGGTCTCTGAAATCTCCTGGCCCTGGTAGGTACGTTGAGGACTAAAATTCACAGATAGGCCAGCCTGAGTGAGGTTTCATTAGGCAAAAGGCTGTGCTGATACCTCCAGTGTTGGGGGCCAACAACGCCTGATAGATGCTATCACATGATCAAACTCGTGATCTCTTCAAAGAATGAAATCAAGATTGTTTGACAAGACCGTTTTTTGGTAAAACCATGTTTCTGGGCATTAATTATATTCCTATACTTTAATTCTTTATTAATTGAATCCTGTATCAGCTTTTCTATTATTTTGCCCAGATCAATGTCAGGCTAATCAGCCTATAGTTACCCAGATCATCATGCTTGCCTCTTTCTTGAATTTTGGAACGACATTTACACTCTTCTAGTCTCCTGAGATTTCCCTGGTTTTGCAAGATTTATTAAATATTAACATCCATGAGCCAGGGATCACAACCAGCACTTTTAGGAGTCTTGGGAGCAAAATATCTGTCTGCTGACTGAAAAGTGTTCATGTGAAAAGTGTAGATGCTGCTTAACATCCTCCTTTAGTTGTTAATCAACTGGACATTATATCATGGTTCTTTTCAAATACATAATAAAACTATTTATCAAATGCTTTGGCCTTGATTGCATCATTATTATCCTCAGTTGTACCACCCCCATCTCTACTTCCACACAGTAATGAGGTTGTTTCATGTAGTACCTATAGGATAATATCATGAGGACTCAAGTGCATTTGATCAGCCTTAACTTCAAGTTAGCAAAGCTTTATTTTTAATGTGATTGTATATGTGCATTTAGGGAGAGATTCTCCCTTCCACTATGCCACCTGTATAATGGCATGTAGGAGCTGCAAAATTGTGCAGCTGGTCAGGGGAGAAATCTCTTGGTGCAGGCATTGTTTAGAGCTGCTTACAGTTGTTGCCCCTTCAAAAGCCTGGTGTAGGGAATGGGGACAGGAGCTAGAGGGAGGCATGTTGAGATGGGAGGGGGTAGGTCTGTATTGTTGTGCACAATAAGGACTCTGGGTGCTGCTGTCATAAGAACGGCCATTCTGGGTCAGACCAATGGTCCCTCTAGCTCAATATCCTTCCAACAGTGGCCGGTGCCAGATGCTTCAGAAGGAATGATCAGGACAGGGCAATTATCAAGTGATTCATCTCCACTCATCCAGTCCCAGCTTCTGGCAATCAGAGGTTTAGGGAAATCCAGAGCATGGGGTTTCATCCCTGACCATCTTGGCTAATAGCCATTAGTGGCCTATCCTCCATGAACTTATTTACTACTTTTCTGAACCCATTATATTTTTGGTCTTCACAGCATCCCACAGCAATGAATTCCACAGGCTGACTGTGCACTATGCGAAAAAGTATTTCCTTATATTCCTTATGCTGCTTATTAATTTCATTGTGTGATCCCTGGTTCTTGTGTTATGTGAAGAAGTAATTAGCGCTTCCTTATTCACTTTCTCCACACCATTCATGATTGTATATATTTTCATATCCCCCCTCAGTCCTTTCTTTTCTCAGATGAACAGTCCCAGTCTTTTTAATCTTTCCCCTTATGGAAACTGTTCCATACCCCTAATCATTTTTGTTGCCCTTCTCTGTACTTTTTCCAATATTAATATATTTTTTTCTCTTTAGACCAGGGCAGGGGGCGGGGGAACCAAAACTGCAAGCTGTATTCCAGGTGTGGATTTATATAGTGGCATTAGTATATTTTCTATCTTATTCTTTGTACTTTTCATATGGTTCCTAACAGTCTGTTAGCATTTTTGATTATTGCTGCACTGTGAGCAGATGTTTTCAGAGTACTATCCAAGATGATGCCAAGATCTGTTTTTTGAGTGGGAACAGCTAATTAATGCTCCATCATTTTGTATGGATAGTTGGGATTATGTTTTTCCAATGTGCATTACTTTGCACTTATCAATGTTGAATTTCATCTCCCATTTTTTACCCAGTCACCCAGGTTTGTGAGATCCCTCTGTAACTCTTTTCAGTCAGCTTTGGATTTTACTATTTTGAGTAATTTTGTATCATCTGCAAATTTTGCCACTTCACTGTTCACCCACTTTTCCAGATTGTCAATGCATAGATTGAGCAGCGCTGGTCCCAGTCATCCATAGTCAGCCTGGGACAGGCTGCTCTAAATTAGAATAGCTTCTGCTTTGAGTTATTTATACTAGGGACTGTCTTGGTCTCCAGAGCAACACAGAATTCTCAAAGTACAAAGACATCTTTGCCCCACCTCCCACTAGATTATGGGTCAGAGTTTAAGGTCAGAATGAACCACCAGACCATCTAGTCTGATTTTCTTTATATTATAGGCCCCCACAGCCATTCACACTGTAAACCCAACTATGAGTTCTATGCTGTGCAAAATCTTGGGACAATAACTTTTTAAAAGCCACTTGTATAGGCATATCTTATCAGTTCAAAAGTTGAACCCAATGATATGGTTCAAAACAAATGCTATTGACAAGTCAACAATAATTAACCAACCCACTAGAAATTGGAAGTACAACCAGAAAACGCCAAAGATACATGACAAATCTGAAAAAAGTACTGTCAAAGGGTTAGTAAATAGTAGGTGGCTCTGTCTTTTTAAAACTCAGATGACAAATGAAAACTAGCAACTGTGAATTTCAGCACATAGAAAACACTTTGCAGACTGCATTCATATACAACATCAGCGGGAGATCCATACAACTGGAGAAAAGACAGTTGTAGTCAAGTTCTGCAAGGCATACCTGAGTACTGAATTTTGCCCATTTTATTAAGAGGAAGAATAATTCTCTGACTTGCCAGAAAAACAGACTAAATCATTTCAGATTTGACAAGAGAAAAAGGTTTTATTTGTAATTGTTTTAGTTTAATAGTGGTTATAAAGTCATGTGAATGAAAGCAACAATGGAAATTGTATCCATACTGAAGAAGAGACAATGGAACAAATGTAACAGCAGTATCTTAAAAGAGCAAAAGTAGTAATTAAGAAGCACAGTAAAATTCTCATTTCAGCAACCAGGGTCAATTTTTGTTTGTTTCTGAGAAAAATGTACAGATTAGAGCTATGTGAATATGAAAAAAATCTTATTTTTGGGTGATTCATTACAAATTAATCTCAGAACATATTTGTGGACTGATTAGTGGATCACTTCCCTTATCAAGTAACCCCATCAGAATCATGTAAAATTTGTGAATGCATATCACTTTTATGAGAAGCCAGGACATTTTGATTGAATTTCACCTTGAGATTTTTGGCTCATTCTGATTTGAAATTTAAAACAAATTTGTCAGTCCATGTGGATCAAGATTAAAGATTTTCACACAACCAACTGTGTCTTCCATTGCTCTAGTAGTGATGTGTATATGTTGGTATATATTACTGTTTATGCAGTAGTCACCATTGCCAAAATAAAATAAATATTCCAAATACTCCACTATGTCTGAACTACTGCAGTTATTCACAGGTCTGTTTACCACTGTGTTGGTAAATAATGACTTTTTAACGGCAACCATTGTAATAATAAAGGGTTATGACAAGCTGTTGAATAAAGATGGTTGGCTGACTCACAAACTGCCTGTCAGTACTCATGTTTCACATTCCACAGGATGTAGATTCAACATCCTTCAACATCTTGCTCGCTCATCTAGCAAATCATTTCAATTAAAAAAAAAAAAGTCTTTCTGCCAGATTTTTAGTGGGTGAGTTCAGATTTATGCCCCTTGTGCTTTATTTTTCAGGTTGCAGTATGAGTAATTAACAGCAGTGCTTGAAGCCTAGTAACGTTGTTTTTAATTGGTGTTGATGTTTTTTTTTTTAATTGTTGGCTTAAAAATTACTTTACCTGACTTAAGCTATTATTTTGTACAATGGTTTTAGACTGCTTTGAAACCATGGGGTTTGAGTAACTAGTGCCAGTTTATTATTCATTTTGATTACTATGTTGTCTCTATTTTAAGCTCCGAGTTTTGACCGTTCTTCTGTAAGAAAGGTGGGATGAACACCTGAGCTCCTTGATGCTGGCCTAAATAAGATAAACACAAGATGTTATCTGGTTAGCTGAGTCATATAGAGTTTTCTCACAATCTACTTAAGTGCAGGAAAGGTACAAGCACTTACAATTAGCCAGGTTCAATTACATTTCTAGGGGGACTCATCCCGCACATAGTATTTGGGATTAAAGCTGGTCTCAGACTTGATAGGGATGCAGCAACCCCAAGAGTATGTTCAGCATGGTAGCCAGCCCTAGACTATCTTGCTTTCCTCTCTACTAAGTGGCACTATGGGAGGTGGTGTGGCACAGATTTCCCCTCATTCCCTGCATGTAAATATCAATATACTGTCACTATAAAGTAATTAATAAACTATATTAAAACAAAGAGAAATATAAAAATTGTACTAGTATAGATGTGAAGGAACAGACCTGTCAGAACAAAAGTATCACAGGATTGGCTAGGATCAACCATGTTCAGATATCAAAATGCCACACTAAACAATGGAAGATTCCCCTGAACTATGGCAGATAAACTTTTTTTTTAATGAACAAATTAAAGAGGGAATGGCAATTTTAATAGCACTTTACTTTTCACATTTTGAAAAGGTAAAAAAGTAGTAATTTTAAGCAATACAATTATGCTTTCAAGAGTCTGGGTATTTTTTTTCTCGTTCTTTTTAGAGATGGTAAAAATTTTCTCCTATGGGTAATAGTAATATTTTGAGTGTTTTCAGCTTGAATCAGGATAAACAAATCAAAATATCAAGAATGTTAAGATTCAAAAATGTTACCAAAATTTCAACTTGGTAATGTCAAAAAGAAAAATGTCCATTTAAAAATCAAATATATTTTAGTTTTTAAATGTCAATTCAAAATTAAAATCTGTATTTCCTAACAAAAATAAAATAAAACTTTCTTTTGGATGAAATAACATTTTCTGACAGGAAAAATTTTCACTTGAAAAATGTCTACTTTCTCTATTTTTTTAAGTGGGTATTGATGAAAATGTTCACAATAATACATGAAACTATGTGAAATATTTACTTTCATATAAAAAACATACAAATTAGACTGTTAATTTTTTTTAACATAGAAGCCTTCCTTATTCAATAGACAGCCCCTTTATTCATGAGGAAAGGAACCCTCATTTCCTCAAAAACTTAGAACCATTTTAGATAAAACTTTGCTTAGTTACACTATTTCTGAGATATTAATGAATGTGCAAACTAACCCCTTATCCCACTTCTGCATTTTGACTAGTTTTAATATTTTTATTATGAATTTCTCAAACCTCTTCCATCTATTTCATAGTGATAACTTAGGTAAACGGAATTTGTTTGAGTCTATTATTTTTAAAACTTTTGGATGGTTTTGCTTCTCTGGTATATGTATGGAATATGAATGCCTACAAAACTCAGAGGTAGAGTTTTAATATGAATAGAATTTAATATATATCTTGGTAAATATTTGTCAAAGTTTACATTGTGTCCAATTTACCAATATGTGTAATTTTCACATTTTTGGTCTGACACCCAAAAACTTACCCCACCCACCACAAAAAAATAAAAAAATAATAAAAAATCCTTCAACAGAAAGTATTGTGCATGTCAGTGACTGGTCACAATAAAATTGAAAAAAGCTGACAGACGTTCAGCACTTCTGAAAACCAGGCCTCTTATTTAAATACATAGTTATAAAGTTAAATTTAGGTACCTATTTTTAAAGATTTTTAAAAATCTAAAATAACCCTCTAGTCTAAACTCAGTCTATAGTAGACATCTGTACACATCATAAACGTGCCACTAGGGTAAAGGCAATTATCAGTCCTTTCTGACAACGGATCTAGAACCAGGGCCACCCAGAGGATTCAGGGGGCCTGGGGCAAAGCAATTTCAGGGGCCCCTTCCATAAAAAAATGTTGCAATACTGTAGAATACTATATTCTCATGGGGGCAGCTGTGGGGCCCGGGGCAAATTGCCCCACTTTCCCCCCTCCCCCCATGGGTGGCCCTGTCTAGAACTTGCATAGAACCCTCTCCCCCCCCCCCCCCCCCGTCACTCTGTCATTCAGTTTCATAGACACTAACATCCATCAAATACACTTTTTAACGCATGTGTGTGTGTGGAGCTTGAAACTCACTTGAGGCCACTATTACTCCCTAAATAATGATCAGAAGAGGTAGAGGTATTGTAATTAAAGATGTGTTAAGGTAGATAGCAAAAATGAAAGTACTTGAATCACAAATTAGAATGAAAAACTACAATGGAAGATAATCCCCACTATCTGTGGATTATCCACATTGGTCTTCCTGTATCTTTTAATTTTCTTTTGCTGATTTAGACGCTGTATCTCTGCTAGCAGAAATTTCTCTTTAGTCTGTGCTATGTACAACTCATATATTTTTCTAAAACTGGAAGCAGGGAAAAGCAAAGGAGATGGCTCTCTGTTTCTGACAGTGACTGACTGAACTATTGCAGACCACCATCTACTGGTTAATAGAACATCATGGGATGAGCATGGTTCCCAAATGATCAGAATAAACAAAATACTTGCTGCCAGCTATTTTCACTTATGATTGAATATTACTACTACTAATGCACAGGACGGAAGACACATACATGGTTATTTGCAGTACATGCCAGTTTGCATTGATTCCATGGATATGAATTTTGCAATGACTGCACATATTTAGTTCAGTATTTTTAATGTGAGACCTGAACATACAAAGGATACACTTCAAAGAAACTAAGTGAATGCAGTGGTGATGTGTGAGAGTAATGAGCACTGGGTAAATCAGGGATACTCCACTGCAGGGATTCTCACAACAAATTTTTTGATGGCCTCAGAGTGCAGAGTGCAGACACCAACCAACTCTTGCTCTGAAAATTGTTCCTAAAATACTTTAGGAAAAACAAATAAATATGTACATATACATGTCCAAATCATTGTAATGTATTGTAGAGTTTCTTTTGCAGACTCAATAAAAATAAAGTACAGTTGTCTCTATTCTTTACAGGACCTAAATAGAATAAAAACACAAATAAGGTGCTTTGCATATTCCTATCTTTTTTGTTGTTGTTTCTTTTGCTTTTTGGTTGCTTTTAATAAAAAAAAAAGACTTGCTAGCTAGTAAGTCTGCTGCTGTGAAAATTAATATTTGTATGTTAATATCACTTTTCACAGCAGACTTACTAGCTAGCTGGGAGGCACTGAAAAGCGATACTAACAAACATAAAAATATCAATTTTCACAGCAGACTTACTCAGGTCTGGCAAGCGAGGGGACAAATTAATCCCTCGATGTGGGGAGGTGGGTAAGGAGGCAGCAGGGGCCAGGGCCAATGATGAGCTGATGGCCTGCACCACCCGCCTTCCAGCTGGAGGTCCAGGACCAGAGCCCGAAACCCCATGACCAGAACCTGCCGCCCACTACCCCATGGCTGAAGCCCAAGCCTCACTGCCCCCAGGAAGGTGCAGAACTCACTGGCTGCCTGCTTCTCCAGAGTTTGTGGCTCCAGAGGGGGCAGGGCCCAACCCCTGCTGGTGGCCCTGGGGGAGAGTCCATTACTTTTCCCCCTCTCATCCCCCTCCTGGTTACTGCCCAGGAGGCTGTAGCCACAAGAAAAGTCCCTGGTGGCCACATGCGGCATTTGAGAAATGCTGCTCTAGTGTGAATGCAAACAGTGCAACTTAAAGGACTGCTTATTTCATGGTTAAGACACTTAGGGTATGTCTACATTGTATACTATGCATGAGTCTCTGGGACCTGGGCTTGTGGACATGGTGTTCCCAAGCCTGTGCTTAAGCATCCACACTGCAAAATGACACTACCTGGACCTGAGTCACAGCAGAACTTGGGGTCTGACCCACCCTTCTAGTAGGATCCTAGGACCCACATCCTAAGTGCTTGCTGTCTCAAGTCAAGTTAATTTGTATGTGGATGGAAGGGAGACTTGGGCTCAACCCTGAGTCAAAGTCCAGGCTTAGTGTGCAGTGTAGACTTACCCTTAGAGTTAGAATCAAGGAATATTGTAACAGTTCCCAGATCTGCTTAAGAGACCTTGTGTGATGTTTGGCAAATTATGTATGTCTACGTGTATTTAAGAGTGGTAGCCCGTGTTAGTCTGTATCAGCAAAAACAACGAGGAGTCCTTTGGCACCTTAGAGACTAACAAATGTATTTGGACATAAGCGTTCATGGGCTACAGCCCACTGTATCAGATGCATGAAGTGAAAAATACAGGAGCAGGTATAAATACATGAAAGGATCGTGAGGTCAGTCTAATGAGATAAATCAATTAACAGCAGGATACCAAGGGAGGAAAAATAATTTTTGAAGTGGTAAGAGAGTGGCCCATTACAGACAGTTGACAAGAAGGTGTGAGTAACAGTAGGGAGAAATTAGTAATGGGGAAATTAAGTTTAGGTTTTGTAATGATCCAACCACTCCCAGTCTTTATTCAAGCCAAATCTGATGGTATCCAGTTTGCAAATTAATTCCAGTTCTGCAGCTTCATGTTGGAGTCTGTTTTTAAAGTTTTTTTGTTTGAGAATTGCCACTTTTAGGTCTGTTATTGAATGACCAGAGAGATTGAAGTGTTCATCTACTGGTATTTGAATATTATGATTCCTGATGTCAGATTTGTGCCTTTTATTGACACCCAGCCAGCCAGTTAGCTGTAAAATTCCTCTTGGTGTCTGTTCTCTGCTTGCTTTACCTGTAAAGGGTTAACAAGCCCACAGGTAAAAGAAAGGGAGTGGGCATCTGAGCAACAGAGCCAATGGGAAGGCTAGAACTTTTTAAAATGGGAAAAAACTTCCCCTTTGTCTGTTGTTCTCCAGAGAAGGAGACACGGAGCAGCAATGCTATAAGCAGGAATGCTGTGTAAAGCTTGAACCAGCTATACAAATTTATCTTCCATCTCTAGAAGAAATAATTGAATAGGGAATGTTTAAATAGACACAATCAGGTTTATTTCTTTATTTTTGGCTTGTGGATCTCCTCCGTGCTAAACCCAAGGTGCTTTTTCTTTGCTTGTAATTTTTAAGCTGGACCTCAAGAAAGTTATTCTTGGTACTTAATTTTTGAATTGCTCTTTTAAAATCTAGCAAAAGCCTAAGTTCCAGATGTATTTTCTTCCTTTTTGTTTCTAATAAAATTTGCCTTTTTTAAGAACAGGATTGGATTTTTGGTGTCCTAAGAGGTTTGTGAATGTTGTTTGATTAGCTGGTAGCAACAGCTAATTTCCTTTGTTTCCTTTCTCAGCTCTTCCCCAGAGGGGGGTGAATGGGCTTGAGGGGTACCCCACAGGGCAGAATTCTCAAGTACTCCTTCCTGGACTCAAAAGGGTTATTTTGCATTTGGGTGGTGGCAGCGTTTACCAAGCCAAGATCAAAGAAAAGCTGTAACCTTGGAAGTGTAATACAAGCCTGGAGTGGCAAGTATTAATTTTTAAGATCCTCGTGGGCCTCCACCTTCTGCAATCGAAGTGCCAGAGTGGGGATTCAGCCTTGACAGGAAGTATACAGTCAGTTTACAGCAGCTGAGGATTTGGACTAGTGTATTTTGTTTGGTGACAATCCAGAATATTTGTAGCAGTTTAATTCAATGTTTTTGCAAATAAAGTTCTAGTTGATTGCATAACTCCTCTTTTGATGTAAAAATGGGGGATTTCTCTCTCTCTCTCTCTCTCTCTCTCTCTCTCTCTGTGAATGCGTATCTATATAGATCTATAATATACTTGTACTTTTAAAAGTAAAAGTTTAATTCCTACCTGGGGGGTAGGAGGGGACCGTGAAAATCCACAGCCATAAGAGGACATTTCTTTGTTATACATGATTAGACAGTTCCTACCATTAAGTATTCTACAATAATACCTATTTCTCTGATACTGGTTCATTATCACAGTTTGTTTAGAATTTGTGAGTAACCTCTAGGAGGCAATTAGGCAGTGAGTGCCATCCTTTGGGGTACCAGTTACCACTGCCACAGCTTTACCAATCGAGGCACAAAACAAAGGCATCAGACACTTCAACATAATGACTTGGTAACCAAAAGCAAGTATGTTGCCAAGGCTTCCAGAATGTGTGTGGCACCAAGGGCTGACAAATTGCCAAAGACTATCTTGACTGAGAACCTGAAAGAAATGTTAGCAAGGAAGACCTTAGGACAGAACAGTGAGGATGAAGCTAGAGAAGGCTGCCACCCCCAGCATATTAGACCTAAACTGAGATAATTAAATATTCCCCCAGTAAGGGACACAGGGCAAAACTGATGGATTATAAGTTAAATGCAGAACCTGGGAACAATACACGCTGACCGAGAAAGAGATCAGGCAACTCTAATTACTTGTTCTGTGCCAGTTAAATGCACCACTAAGACTAAACAGTGAAAAATAGATTACAGAGACACTGTCAAGTTTACAATCTTATACTGTACAAATTGTCTTCAGATCCTAATAATGCTATAGAAAAATATATATTTATCTATTTAGTCTTTTTTATAATCTATTTCACTTTCTTATTTTCAGTGCTTCAGTGTTTGGATTTCAAACACTACAGGGGAAATATTTTGTTTTCAGGAGCGAGGGGAGTTGTGATGCACCACCAAATTGGATAATTAAGTTTGCTAAAACTAAACCAGTTTGTTGTTCTCGGGGGAAAAACTGATGAGCCCAATCTAGTTTTGTGAAATATATGAGTTTTAGGGAAGCCAATGTTATCTTATTACTCTTACATTAGTGTTTTTGTTTGCTGAGATTTTGAGATCTGCATTTTGTTGGGATGCATATATTTGTCTTTTTGATCTTCGTCCATCTCATGAAATATGCATGATCCAAACAAAACACATAGAAAGTTTAGTTCCTGCCATTTTGATAGTATTTACTTCCTATCCCTGTCATTCACCACTGAGCTATATTTATGAATTTTATGAAATTTTCCTTTGGCATCCTCTCCAATATCATTCCAGTTCTGTGCTGCCAAACTACGTCTTTGAGTCTGTCATATTCCACCTCATCCTATAGCTTGCTGCTTATAGAATGTACTAGTATGCAGTGCAGTAGCACCAAGACATGTTGTCAATATGTCCTCACCTGTGAACCAACA
This sequence comes from Chrysemys picta bellii, assembly GCF_011386835.1. Lineage (NCBI taxonomy): Eukaryota > Metazoa > Chordata > Testudines > Emydidae > Chrysemys > Chrysemys picta. The sequence continues at coordinate 14,907 of NW_027053424.1, forward strand.
ACTCTTTGTGCCAGGGGTCAGCAACCTTTGGCACACGGCCCATTAGGGTAATCTACTGGCGGAACGCAAGACATTTTGTTTATGTTGACCATGGTTTGTCGTTCCCAGTCAACGGGAGCTGTGGGAAGCAGCGGGCCACAGGAATGTGCTGGCTGCCGCTTCCCGCAGCTCCCATTGGCCGGGAACAGTGAACCACAGCCACTGACAGCTGTGGGGGGCCGTGCCTGAGGAGGGTCAACGTAAACAAAATATCTCACAGCCCGCCAGTGGATTACTCTGATGGGCCATGTGCTGAAGGTTGCTGATACCTGCTTTGTAGCATTGGAATCTCTTCAAAGGCCACTTGTGGGAAAGAACAGGTGGGCAGGTCTGTGAGGTAACTTTGAAATCAGCATTGTGATAAACAAGATTAGCAGAGAATCAATATATGTCTTTGAGAACTACTTCACCAACTTGCCCCCTCTTGAAGACAACAAAACTAACTCCAGGAATGGGCCTTAAGAACTCTACAAGAACTCTTGTAGCCCTCCAAGATAATCTCTTTTTGAGGACTTTTCTTCTTACAGAAAGTTCCATAAAGGAAGTGAAAATAAAATGTACAACTGAATCCATCAAACAGTCTGAAATGGGTTTATAAGAACTGTTATCCCCACTTATTAGCTATATTAATGAAGATGGAGAGATTTCATAGTTTAACAAATTTTATACTAATTCAGACACAGTTGAAAAAATTCAAAGAGGGAAGGTTTAACATGTGAGGGATTTTCTATAGCATGTAAAGCAGATTTCATATGGAAAAGTATCATATAGTTTTAATTTGTCTTTTGATAGGTAATTTTCTTCATAGTGAGAATATCCTAGACCTTTGTGAATCACTTCTCTGTTTGGGGGATAAGTGCATTCTTGCAGTGGACTGCAATAGTCAATCTGGCTGCAAGCAATTGAAGCTTAGATGCATTTTATGATAACTTATTGTTTTCTATCGCTAATAAAGCTTGTGCTGTGGAGTTTCATTATTTTGTGTATGGAAACACTGTGTGTATGCCCTGGATCAAAACTGTAAATAAATGCAGAAAAAAATCAGAGCTGGCATAAGTAAATCTAGAATCGCTGGCAGAACCATGAGATTTGTGCTACTGTACAGCTTTGTTTCTGGGGTTTGGGGGGTTGGGTGGGGAAGGATTACCAACTGCCTATGGCATTCCTAACTGTTGGAGTCCTGATCCCATACATTTGGCATCCACCCTGAAGTGATTCTGAAATTAATTATTCTGTATCTTAATTATTTTCTGTGATTCAAGTACATTACTACAGGAACCAGTTTTTCTTTTTTTCTGCCACTCAGACATAGTAGTTTATAGCCCTACCTTGAGTGGATTTTACCTATTGTTGACAGATATCAACAAGGAAAGTCAAGGAAAGTGTGGGCCCCTTACTGAATGAGGGAGGCAACCTAGTGACCGAGGATGTGGAAAAAGCTAATGTACTCAATGATTTTTTTGCCTCTGTCTTCACGAACAAGGTCAGCTCCCAGACTGCTGCACTGGGCAGTACAGCATGGGGAGAAGGTGACCAACCCTCTGTGGAGAAAGAAGTGGTTTGGGACTATTTAGAAAAACTGGACGTGCACAAGTCCATGGGGCCGGATGCGCTGCATCCGAGGGTGCTAAAGGAGTTGGCGGGTGAGATTGCAGAGCCATTAGCCATTATTTTTGAAAACTCATGGCGATCGGGGGAGGTCCCAGATGACTGGAAAAAGGCTAATGTAGTGCCCATCTTTAAAAAAGGGAAGAAGGAGGATCCGGGGAACTACAGGCCAGTCAGCCTCACCTCCGTCCCTGGAAAAATCATGGAGCAGGTCCTCAAGGAATCAATTATGAAACATTTAGAGGAGAGGAAAGTGATCAGGAACAGTCAGCATGGATTCATGAAGGGGAAGTCGTGCCTGACTAACCTAATTGCCTTCTATGATGAGATAACTGGCTCTGTGGATGAGGGGAAAGCAGTGGATGTGTTATTCCTTGACTTTAGCAAAGCTTTTGATACGGTCTCCCACAGTATTCTTGCCGCCAAGTTAAAGAAGTATGGGCTGGATGAATGGACTGTAAGGTGGATAGAAAGCTGGCTAGATCGTCGGGCTCAACAGGTAGTGATCAATGGCTCCATGTCTAGTTGGCAGCCGGTTTCAAGCGGAGTGCCCCAAGGGTCGGTCCTGGGGCTGGTTTTGTTTAATATCTTTATTAATGATCTGGAGGATGGTGTGGACTGCACTCTCAGCAAGTTTGCAGATGACACTAAACTAGGAGGCGTGGTAGATACACTAGAGGGTAGGGATCGGATACAGAGGGACCTAGACAAATTAGAAGATTGGGCCGAAAAAAACCTGATGAGGTTCAACAAGGACAAGTGCAGAGTCCTGCACTTAGGACGGAAGAATCCCATGCACTGCTACAGACTAGGGACCGAATGGCTAGGTAGCAGTTCTGCAGAAAAGGACCTAGGGGTCACAGTGGACGAGAAGCTGGATATGAGTCAACAGTGTGCTCTTGTTGCCAAGAAGGCTAACAGCATTTTGGGCTGTATAAGTAGGGGCATTGCCAGCAGATCGAGGGACGTGATCGTTCCCCTTTATTCGACATTGGTGAGGCCTCATCTGGAATACTGTGTCCAGTTTTGGGCCCCACACTACAAGAAGGATGTGGAAAAATTGGAAAGAGTCCAGCGGAGGGCAACAAAAATGATTAGGGGTCTGGAGCACATGACTTATGAGGAGAGGCTGAGGGAACTGGGATTGTTTAGTCTCCAGAAGAGAAGAATGAGGGGGGATTTGATAGCAGCCTTCAACTACCTGAAGGGGGGTTCCAAAGAGGATGGAGCTCGGCTGTTCTCAGTGGTGGCAGACGACAGAACAAGGAGCAATGGTCTCAAGTTGCAGTGGGGGAGGTCCAGGTTGGATATCAGGAAAAACTATTTCACTAGGAGGGTGGTGAAACACTGGAATGCGTTACCTAGGGAGGTGGTGGAGTCTCCTTCCTTGGAGGTTTTTAAGGCCCGGCTTGACAAAGCCCTGGCTGGGATGATTTAGCTGGGAATTGGTCCTGCTTTGAGCAGGGGGTTGGACTAGATGACCTCTTGAGGTCCCTTCCAACTCTGATATTCTATGATGCTATGATTCTATGATATCTGAGAGGCCTATCTCTGATTTACACTTTAACACCCATATTGCTTGTTCAGCCAATGAAATCTCCCTGAATTTGAAATTCCTTGCAAATTATTCTCCAGTTAATATGTTAAAAGAGACCCTTATGCTCCTTCACTCATCATGGTAGTTCACACTAAGAATTAAAACTTCTCCACACAGCCGCAATTAATTGTATCTAGCAAATTTTTCAGGCACCTACCTTGTGAAAATAATTGGCTTCCTATCCACCACGTTCACACCACTAAATGCACATGGCAGGCTTTCAGACTTTGGGCAGTGAGATGATTCTTTGGGACATCTGCATACCTATCTAAACCTTTTTAAATAAGAGAGTCAACTTTTTCCCAAAGTCCTGCTTTAGAAGTGGAACTGACTCATTTGTGACGGGGGCCCAGATATAGTTGGCAACATTTAAACATGATTTCCAAGGGACAATTATCCTTATAAGTAGGAAAGCTCTGTCTACATGCAATCTGATTAATTAAAACATTTATTAGTATGCAAGATAAGTGTTATCCACTACTGTAGAGAGGTAGAAACAAAGACAGAAGAGTTAGGGACCAGATTTTCAAAAACACTCAGCAATTCTTGTCATTCTCACTAGGAGCTGCTGGACCATTAGTGCTTTCAGTTAAGTGTCTAAAGGGGAGAAAAAAACTCTTGAAAATCTGATTCCAGTTCTGGGGGATGAGTGCTTTTGAAAATGTGGTCCTGAATGACTTGAACTAAGGCCACAAAGGAAGTCAAGTGCAAGGCTGGCATTAGAATGCAAAGATAATTTGCTCTCAATTACACATTTAAAAAAGGATCCTTCTCACATTTCGAAGATGCCCCACCCTTGTGGTCAGAGATGTTGATTGCTTCAAACATGTAACAGCTTGTCTGACTATTCCGAAAGGACAGGAGACATTAATCAGGCCTCAACTTTATTATTAGATTTCTGGAACTACCCGGCAGATAGCAGTGTACCGTGCAGGTAACCCCATTTTTATTTCATAATTACCTGGGGGCCTTTTATCAGCTCCCCCTCTTTTTCCATCCAGGTCTTTCCAGCAACTCCCTTGACAAAACCTTACCATACCTGGGGGCTTCCACCAGCTCCCCTTTTTTTTCCCTACAGGTCCCTTCAGCAAATCCATGGCCAGGACCTTACTATCAACCCCACCCTCACAGGAGGGTTAAGGTGGGCTATAAGAATGGGGAGTTGGCTCCCTGACATACCAATCATAGGAGTCCCCAACCATCCCTCGTTCTTTTAATGAACACCTCTTTTTAAGTCCTTTTCCAAGCCATTTATCCGGTCATTGTATAGCTTTCCTATGGAGTACCTGCACTGGACATCTGCCACAAGAAGGTGCCAGCAATTAGCTTGGCTGCCTCCTCCCCACCAGTTGGGTTCCCAGATATCTCCTAATGCCATCTTTTATATCGGTTAAAAACATGACAGCATCTAAGTTGGACAGGTGAACCCCATCCTCCCAAAACAGCTCTGCTGCCCCTATAATGCCAGGATGTGAAATTACTGCCCCTACTATGGTCCCAATGAATTTGGCCACCTTCTTGTTCACATACTTCCTTGGCTTGTCCACCATGGCTCCTCCCCACCAAATGAAGCATGTTTGATGAAAAAATGTTAACGCCTGGAAAAAGTTCAATGATCAGCCCCTAGTCCCTCCTTGCTCTGAGCATTAGTTCTACCTGTTTTAGCGTTCCCAAATAATTTTCCCCAAGATGCACCACAATTATATCTGGTGGCCGCTGACAGGCCTGCACAGCATACAGCAGCGGTATTAGTTGGTCCCATAACATGCCCCTTTTTGCATGCCAAATGAGTACTGCTTCACCACTAAAGCCCAGCTGCAAACCCTCATGCAACCTGGACGCATGCCTATGCACCCAAAAGGCAATACTGTGCCCACAGATCCGCACCACCGTCTGCATGGCTGGTCATCCAACATCTGTAATAAGATTACAACAAATGAATGCTGCCCCAATTATGAATGAGTGGGACCATATTCATGGGCTGGCTGCGCCCAACCTCATAAGCCCCTATCTCAACACAGTAACAAATTGATATGCTGTCAGGGGACTCCCATCACCATTCATAAGAAGGGGGCCTTGCCCCCTTCGGCTGTAGGCCTTCAAAGCCTGACAGGGCAAACTCCAGGCCCACCATCCTCCCAGAGGATAACAGATTCACCCCAGATGATTTGATCTGTGTAAAAAGGAAGGCTTGAGGTGACGAGTGCCCCTTTTAAATCCTGCATTCCCAGGGGATGAGTCAGCTACTACTCTGACCCCTTTTTGCAGCATTTTTCATCTCCCCTCCCACCAGCCATAAAGCACTGTTCCCTTCACTCAGCCAGCCAGCCAAACAACCCCCACCTCCCTGCTTAAAGGTGCAGGGTGGTCAAACTCCTACCGGCAAAGACAGTGAATCATGTGACTGAACTATCTATAAGGTAAAAATTGAGACCCAGGAACTGACAGCTTTCTCTGTTTTGCTACATAAAAGGTCTAAAACTGAGACTACTTGTTGCCGGTTCAATTCACTATCATGTGTGTCTCAGTGGCCTGATCATGAGAGAATTTACAGCATCAGGAATCCACTTAATTTTACTTGAATTGCTATTCAATAGTAAGTAACTCTTAACTTTAGTCTGTATACTTGTGATGATGGTGATGGGTGTAGCCAGATGTGCCCTCCCCCCATTTGCTCTTTCGAGTGCAGTCTGCACAGTTTCCTGTTATGCTATTACAAAGCCACAAGCAGCGGAAGCTCCCTAATGATATTAGATGCTTGCTTACAGCTGCATTGCTCTATATTACCAATTGTATTCATGCAAATATAAGGAATGAGTGAGATAGTGCGAGTGACAGCCAATGGCAAAACAAAAAGCAAATATTGCCTTTTATGGAACCATGGTATTTTCTTGGTGAAGGTATAAATCTCAAGACGGGCAGCCAGGTGGAGTACCAACAAGGAAATATAACAGTACGCTAAACTCAGGACCGGACTGGAAGTAGTAGAGCCCTCCTGCAGATCCAAAGGGACTTCAGTGACTCTTGTCGCCTAGTAGCCAATCTCCAGGCATCTGTCGCCTGATCACCCTCAGCCAACTGTGAAATCGAAACCAGCATCCGTGTCTGCAGCCTGCCAGCATGAATGTGTTGTGTGTATGAGTATAATTGTGCAAGTAAGGGATGCCAATAAATCAACCCTCCGTGCTGCTCTAGTTCAACCTTTGTTTGTGGTTTGGCTGGTTCCAAGAATGGGTAACAGTGGGTGAGGGGGAAGAGAATAGAAAAAAGATGATAACGATGTAATACACAGCAGTGGATGTCACTTTTTTGTGGCTGTATTCTGACATGGGTTGCTCCCAATCTTTTCTGTTGAATCTGTTCCACTGTGTATAAATAATTAAATATTCATTGGAGCAGGGGAACTAGACCCTGAGCATATGTCTACTCTGACATTTAAAAAAAAAACATGGCACTGAGTCTCAGATCCAGGTCAGTTAACTGACACTCATAGGGCTCTGGCTGTGGGGCTAAAAATAGCAGTGTAGATGTTTAAGCTCAGGCTGGAGGCTAGGCTTTGACATTCAACCCCCTCATTGGGTTTCAGAGCCCAGGCTCCAGGCTGAGCCCGAACAGCTACACTGAAATTTTTAGCACCATATCCTGAGACCCACAAGCCCAAGTCAGCTGATCTAGGCCAGCTGAGGTTGTGCTGTATATTTTTTATTTCTGGTTAGATATATTCATTGATCAGTAGAGGAGTTGGCTTACCTACAGAAAGCCAACTGGGTGGGATTTTATGGTAGTTCCAGTCCAGGCAGCACCACAGTTCCCAGGCAGTTCCCAACAGCTGTGCCCCAAAACTTACAGGGCTCATGTAGAGACGTGTAGTAAGAATGGAGATTGTGAATAACCTATGGTCAGTGGAGCACATAATGAGAGACTTTCAGTGATCAGTTTATAAAATTAGTATGTGTTCAAGGCCATTTTTGCAAGGATAATGGCTTGAAATTTCATTTAAAAAATAAAGCTTCATTCACCCTTTACTTTTGCAGGTACTCAAAATCATGGATAGGGGTCAGAGTGTTTGTGAACTTGAAATGCTGTCTCTAGTAATCAGTATGGGAGAATATTAGAGCTGTATAAAATAATATTTATCAGTTGATGAAAAAAATTCTACTAGCACTGCTATTGAGAGAATGATGAACAAGAAATGAAGGGTTTTGGTTTTTTTTTAATCTACAATTCAGTTGCAATTGTTCATTCCAATTTACTTCACAATCCCTGCCACTGTTATTTTTTGTCTATGAAGTTCATTCTTAGACAGGTGCTTGTGTGTCAAATGATTTCTAATTTCCTATATTTTGGAGATCTGCTATTTTTATTATTTGCTGATTTTACAGCACACTCCAAGTTGTTCAATGCAATGACAACTCCTCTGTTCATACCTTCTTTCATTGCTGAAGAATATTATTTTATACCACAAGGTTAATGCTCCCTAATGTATGCAGATCTCTATATTACACCTCCCACGTATGCCTCAACTTCTAACAATGTAAAACACAGCATCATTCAGTCTAACTGTGCAGTTCCCATCACATCAATTTGATAGGAACGTTACCCTAGGTGACCATTAAAGGGAAGACTGAATTCAAAATGAACATATTGACTTTCAAGGTGCTTAACTATGTCTCCTGAATACATTTCTGACTTACTAACCCGTATCTACCATGGCTGATTTCCAAATTCCTTAGTGGGAATATACTTCAATTTGTATGTCTGTTTAAAAAATATTGAAGAATTTTTTTCACTTGGTTTCAGTAAAGTCTTTAATGTTATCACATTTATCAGATTTCTGTGAGTCTTCAACTCTGAGCCTTCCAATCAAAATGAATACCTGAAATTTAAACAGAGTAAGTTATTCTTTAATCTTTTTTTTTCTTGGTTATCGAACATCTGCTTCAGTGTTATATAACGTGTGTATTCAAACAATTTTTTATAGTTATCACTATATTTCATCTACATTTCCTGAGCCCTATCCTAGATCTGTGAGAAACCCCAATATGCCAGATGTATTGGATGTATATCCAAGATTCCATTGCTTTTCCATCTAAATAACAGCAAAGACAATTTGATTTACTGAATTTAAAGATAAAGCAAATCTTTGTGGGTTAGAAACATTAGTGCAGGGCTCTGGTTAAATTCTTCTCTACTTCCAGAGCCTATGTGAACTCCTGATCCATAACACAACTACTTAATATTTGGGAAACATAGATAGGAGAGTTTTATTTAGAGTCAACTGGAAACATATAAGTAGATGAGACATAAAACAAACATCCCAAACTGCTGTTCCTGTTGACGATCCCATAGTACTTTTAGTACTCCCCCTCCCCCCCACAAATTCCAATACTGGTAATTACATTTTTCCTACCTATTTTCCCCTGGAGTTTCAATTGGATATAATATTTATACTTTACTTTCCTAAATTATTATGTAGTTTCTCCGTATGCTGTTGTATAGGTGACACATTCCACCAAATAGATCTTTGTGATTCAATGGAGAGTGAAGTTATTTCTTTATATATAGGCATTTGGGATTATTTTGGGTGAAAGGTACTACATAAATAATGGACACTATTTTCTATGATATAAATGAAAACATTACTGTATTTTGACCATGTTTGAATAGGTGGGGATTTCTGATATCACTCTGCACCAGCTGAGTACTGGTGTGGATTGTATTTAATGTACTAGTAACAGCACAACCATGAGAGCATGCTACAGTATGTCTCAGATCTAGTGATTACAGTCACTCGTCTGTAAACAGTGGTGATATTCAGTTGCAGCTGTGTAATTGTATTTATTTCAGAGGAGGAGTTGGAGTTTCATAGCTTATATCTATTGCTAGCGACAGAGGCCTTAAAACTGACAAGTTCAAGAAGCAACGGCATGAAGTCAGTCAGTGATACTCACTAGCCCAGAAGCAACATGTTATAGGTTATACTCATTAGGTCACACTATGTCTAGGAGGCTGGAAGTTACAAAATGTCAGATAACAATTAATGTGTAGCAATGATGATACTAATGAATAGTGGCAAAGAATGCTGGTTTTGATTCACTGCAAATGACACTACTAGATATGTTTGTGTAAACACAGAAGGAAAGGTGAAAAAGTGCTAGTCTGCCAAATAACATTTTATAGTCCTAGATTACCTTTATCTCTTTAAAAAGTGTATTTAATGCTAAAACTCCACCCGATCTATAAGCCAAATTTGAAAAAAGTTGGTTCTATAATTTTAAATTTATTAATGTTAAAATATTGGCAAAAGTTTCTTTTATCAGTGTATCCTTAACTAGATTGGGAGATAGCTTGAACTGCTAATAATTTTAGTTTGAGTACCACTAAACTAAAACGTGGTTGATTATAACTAATACTGTAAATTACTGTATTCAGAGATTTACAAAAAACAAACCCTCCTCTACAAATAAAGAGAAGAAATGTTCTGGGTGCATAAATGTGTTCTCTTTCATCATGTTTCAGCAAGATTTTAATCTTGTACCTAACTTTAAGCATACGAGTAGTCTCATTATCTTCAACACGAATCCTTATGGGCTAGATCAGGGGTGGGCAAACTTTTTGGTCTGAGGGCCGCATTGGGTTTTATAAATTGTATGGAGGGCCGGTTAGGAGATGGAGTCGTGGCCCGGCGTCCACCTCCTATCTGCCCCCCCAATTCCTGCCCTGCCCCATCCACACACATCCCCGTTCCCTGATGGGCCCCCCAGGACCCTGCCCCATCCACACACTCCCACTCCCTGTCCCCTGACTGCCCCCGGACCCCCGCCGCCCCATCCAACCCCTTCTCTCATTCCTGACAGCCCCCCGGACCCCTGCCCCATCCAACCCCCCCTTCTTCCTGTCCCCTGACTGCCCCCGGAACCCCTGCCTCTGACTGCCCCCTGGCGCCCCATCCAAGCCCCCTCCCCCCGACTGCTCCTCCGGACCCCTGCCCTCATTCAACCCCCTGTTCCCCCCAACCCCTATCCACACCCCCATCCCTGACCACCATCCCTAACTCCCCTGCCCTCTATCCAACCCCCCTTGCTCCCTGCCCCCTTACCGCACTGCCTGGAGCACCGGTGGCTGGCAGCGCTGGAGCCAGGCCATGCCGCCACCACCACCATGCCGCACAGATACCGGTTCAGGCCGGGGTCTGCAGCTGCACCACCCCAGGACCTCACAGCCCCGCCGCCCAGAGCATTGCGCCGGCAGCGGAGCGAGCGAGCTGATGTTGCGGGGGAGGGGGACAGCAGAGGAGGGGCCAGGGGCTAGCCTCCCAGGCCAGGAGCTCGGGGGCTAGGCAGGATGGTCCTGCAGGCCGGATGTGGCCTGTGGGTCATAGTTTGCCCACCTCTGGGCTAGATCCACAAAGCAGACTTAGGTTCATCATTGCAAGACCCTGCTGCTTAGTGGGATCCATTGCCCCAAATTAGGTATCCAGGTTCCATATACAAAGCATGGAGAGATTTAGGCACCTAAAAATGGGATTCATGAAAGCCAGCGCACTGAGTAGGGAGCTGCCTAAATGCTAGCCAATAGAAAATGCTGAGTAGAGGAGGGTGGCCTCAGGCCCCTAACTCAAAGGAAGTTAGATGCTGCCCTTCACTTGGCATTTGTGGATGTAAACCCTTTCTTGAAGTCAAGTACCTAAGCCAGGTCAACCATTTGTCACAAAAATCCAAGGACATGGTGCCACATTCCCCTTTACCCATTAGGCAGCAAACACAGGTTCAAATCTCCAGTCTGCTGGATGTGGGGCAGGAGCTTTAACTCTCACCTGTGCTATATGTGCCTTAGCCACCATGTTGCAGGGTATTCTACGGTGGGATTCTCTCACTCTCTTCTGTGGAAACTGTTCTACTTTGTATAAATAATTAAATAGCCCCTGGAGGATAGAATGGAACCAGGGTCTCCCAGGTGAATGCCTACACCACTGGGCTATAGAGTTGTTCTCTCACTCTTTGGCCTAATGAATATTGGAATGTTTATACAAACCGGAAGAGCTTCAAGAGGACACACTCAGAACAACTTACTTCCAAATAGCTTATAGCCCAGTGGTTAGGGCACCCTCCAAGAAGGTTGAAACCTCTGTTCAACACCTATATTTCCCACCTGATGGTTGAGTGCTCTAACCACTTTGACATATGGTTTAAAAAAAAAAAAAAAAAAAAAAAAAAAAAAGGAGCAGCAGCAGCACCACTTTGTGTGAAGCCTAATCTGTGAGGCATACTCTGAACACATGTGCCAAATTGGGCCCTGCAGGCAAGACAAAGTGGGGAATGGCTACTTTATGAATCCTGCTGGGGTTTAGGCATGAGCGAGTTGCCAGACATTAGGACCTATACAACAATGAGCATGTGCACTAGCAAGAATTTAGGGAACTTTATGGGTGCAAACTTAGGCACCTATAGGGTTAGGCAGCAGCTGAATGGGGGATTTGAGGATCTAAATTTAGGATGTAGGAGGCCTAAATCCCTTTGCAGATATAGCCCTTTCTGCTTAAAAGTTAAGATGTGCTTAAATACTTTCCTTGGTTTGGTATTTTTGTTAAAGATGATGTCAATTACTTTCAGGCTTTACATAAATCTTAGATTTTAAGCCAAGTTTGAGGTTTCTAGCTTAACACCAAAAACTATGAGAAAGTTAGGTACAGCTAAAAATGTTGGTAGTGGGTTTCAACTGAAAGTTGGAACTCATTTCTAACTGTAATGTAGAGAAATGCTTAATTAAGTTGCCAATCCTGTAAGACAAATAGTTTATAAAGAAAATTATATAGTATCTACAGTGATATCTTCAGTATTTCAGTCTGAGACTGTTACAGCAAAAATAATAAAACCTTAAAAATATGGTTTTCTAATGGAAATGCTAAAAAATACTTACTGTCATCGCTGCTGCGCTATTAATGAAACAAGAAATGGGCTTGAAGTAATGGCATTCTAAAAACAAAGTTGATTTACAGGGAAGTGGGCTACATGAATAATTCACAATATTTTTTTTAAAATAAATCTGTCTTTTTATAATTGGTACTGGGGAAAGTGTTACTTATTAATACTTAGGTTCTTAACAAACACAACAAAAACTAGTCAATAGCAAATAATATTAAAATGGACATACTTGCATATAAAACAATGTCTGAAAACACCACTCAAAAGTTAAAGATTATAATGAGTTAGTTTTTACAAACATCCCAATAAAGTTACAACTAATCATATAAAATTCTGTTAAGAACCAGTTAATCCATTAATGTTTGATTTTAGTCTTCAGGTATATATTTTGCAGGTTACAGTATTTCATAAATCATAATGCAGTCTGCAATCATTTACTTAGGTATTTAACTTTACTGCTATGAGTAGTTCCATTGAAATCAAGTGCATAAAATACCTACAGGTTTGGGGCCCTAGTCTGAATTATTATGAGCTCAATTATCATGCTCTTAATCAGGCAAAAGTTCACTGTCTTCAGCTAGGTTGCGCCCTTTAATCATCAGTGCAGCTACTCAATTGAGGAACATGTATATTCAGTATCTACAAATATAAATATATATTAAAAAAAGGAGTTCTGAAAAGAAAGATGATCATTCTAAACCCTCCAACCAATCCTCCATCCCCTCTTTCCTCACCTTTTTCACCTTTTATATTCAAGGCTAGGTTGGTTAATTGTAACTAGTCACATAACTCATGTGATTTTGGTTTTAGTTCCCTGATTGGCTACGCAGTGTGTTTAAAATTGTTAGAAGAAACCATTTTATTTCATTTGCCATCACGCAGTGGCTGATTTTTGTCTACTCTCCTTGAATCACAGAAAAAGGGAGTCACTGAGTGCTGCAGCTCATGTGTAGGTAAATCACTGAGTTTTCCAACCCCAAAGATAATGCAGAATTTGAAGGTCAATTTATATACTGAAGATGCTGGGATCAGTACATACGTCCTTCTCAGAGCCAGAGAAAAAAGGACATCACCAGGTTGGTGTGGCTGAGGGATTATTGTGGGATGTGTGGAGACAGGATCATATGGCCTTGTGGGTTTTTTTCTTCATTTTAGGTAGTTCATATGTATGCATATTTCCATTGTAGTGTGACTCACTTACTGCGTGCTTGTATGCAGTTTGGCTAGATTAATGTTTGCATTAAAAAAAAAACAAACAAACTTCTAACTACAGAATACAGGTTGTAAAAATCAGTAAAACTGTGTGTATACTGTCAAATCATTGTGGTAAACAGCTGCCTAATGTGCTGCCAAATTATGAAACTAATAGCTAACAAGCAATAACTATTATACTCTTGGCCTTAAAATTGCTTCTCTTGCACTAGCTGCCCCAAATTCCAGTTTGAAATCACATGGATATCTCTGAATAGCTTCCCTCCTAAAACATTGATACATCCCCGTGACCTCTATTGGGAAGAGGGACAGGGACAGTGCAAGATGTGGATCCTGTTAGGAAGAATGAGGTAGTGGAGATGCCCACTTTGATTACCATTGCTTAGTCACTTGCATTCCTAGGTTCTGAACATCTGTCCTTGTCTGCAAAGTTGCAGGGACTGGCTTGTACGCCTCTCCTAAAGTATTGCTGGCAATCGTGGGCATTTAGGTTCTAGGTCTGCCTGCTCTGCATAGTCAAGATGAGTGAAAGCAGCTGCAAAGCATGGGAGAATGGATCTCAAATGGGCAACTGCTGTTTCTTCCTTTTCCCCCACTTATAGTTTTGAACACCTTAGTGCTTCTGGTGGCCCTCTGAGCTCTGACCTGCCTGTATTATAGGGAATTAAGTCTTTGGTGTGCAGTACCTAGTGGACATTTCTAGTCCCTTACAAAGATGCAACTTGAATTCATACATCCCTGACTACTTCTATCCCTATTTGACTTGTCTATAGCTGTAATTTTGGTGTTTGAGTGTAAAGTCTAAGTGGTGTTCTGACTCTTTTTTTACATTTCTTCTCTAGCCAAAATTGCCATTTTTGTCTGAAATTTTAAATGCACCAAAAAAGTAAGTGTGTGTGTGTGAGAGAGATCATTAGGATTAATGTAAAGAAATTAGAAATAAGAAATATGCCAGAAGGAAATACACACTGTTTGCAAACAGTGAATTAAGAAAGCCATAATAAGACAAATGAGAATATAATTGCCATAGTTTGTGTTGATGCTTTGCTTGGACATTTTATTCTTTTAAGTAAAAAAATGCATCTTAAAAGAAATTTTCAATATCAAAATATGTGCTCTTTAACTTGAGTCAAGAACAGTTGACTCTGCTGTCCTTTCTGCTGTTCCAGTGAAATTCAATCCTGTACTGGCATTGTGCCTTGACACTACAAAACTTCAAAGCACATATACAGTTCAGTGAGGTAATTGACAAGGGACACAACTATTTTGTGAAATTGGTCTGATTGCACATGCAAATTTATGTGGAAAATATGGCCAGTTGGGTGTTTGTTTGCATGTTCATTGTCCCAGTTTGTGCATAAAGTTAAAGTATTGTGCACACAAGGATAGGTAGGTACTTGTACATGCAAAATGCCTACATGAGTGGACCTGTACAGTTTAAAAATCTGACCATCTAGTTCTGTTGGTGAATAAATAAGTTAAAATAAACTATGTTCAAAGGTTTTAGAGTTAAATGCCCATTTTAAATAATACCCACAAATTTCAGATGCTTTTTCTGAACATATCCCAGTATTGCCAACAACTTGGCAGTATTGTGAGTGTTACTGGGCCAATTTTGGGGGGTTCTTCAGATAAAACATAAATAGCTGCGGAGGAATTTTGTCCAAGTTATCTGAATTTTTCCATTATGGCCACTAGAGGCCGCTGTACCATTTGTGCTTCCTGCAATACTCAGGCACTCCTTTGCTCACTGAGCAGGGCAGAACTTCAGTGCATCAAAACTGAACTAGCCTAATCTCTGAGCTCAGTTGAAGGGGCCTCTCCAGCCCCACCTGAGTACAAGAAGATAAAGGCTTGGGCAGATCCTTCTCCTTCTGGATCTAGTCAACAAGGTTCAACAAGGACAAGTGCAGAGTCCTGCATTTAGGACGGAAGAATCCCATGCACTGCTACCGGCTGGGGACTGACTGGCTAAGTGGCAGTTCTGCAGAAAAGGACCTGCGGATTATGGTGGATGAGAATCTGGATATGAATCAGCAGTGTGCCAAGAAGGCTGATGAAATATTGGGCTGCATTAATAGGAGCGTTGCCAGCAGATCGAGGGAAGTGATTATTCCCCTCTATTCGGCACTGGTGAGGCCACATCTGGAGTATTACGTCCACTTTTAGGCCCCCCACTACAGAAAGGCTGTGGGCAAATTGGAGAGAGTCCAACAGAGGGCAACAAAAATGATAAGGGGGCTGGGGCATATGACTTGTGAGGAGAAGCTGAGGGAACTGGGCTTATTTACTTTGCAGAAGAGAAGGGGGGGGGGGGGAATTTGATAGAAGCCTTCAACTACCTGAAGGGGAGTTCCAAAAAGGATGGAGCTAGGCTATTCTCAGTGGTGGCAGATGACAGAACAAGAAGCTATGGTCTCAAATTGCAGTGGGGGAGGTCTAGGTTGGATATTAGGAAACACTATTTCTAGGAGTGCAGTGAAGCACTAGAATGGGTTACCTAGGAAGGTGGTGGAATCTCCATTCTTAGAGGTTTTTAAGGCATGGCTTGACAAAGCCCTGGCTGGATGATTTAGTTGGGGTTGGTCCTGCTTTGAGCAGGGGTTTGGACTAGATGACCTCCTGAGATCTCTTCCAACTCTAATCTTCTATGATTCTATGATGGTAAAGGGACAGTGTGGGTGCCTGCTGCGGGTAAGTAGGTAGTTGGGAGAATCTGCTGGCGGGGACAATTATGGGGCATGTGGAAGTAATGATATGGAGAGTTCTCTGGGCAGTTGGAGAGAAGATGAGGGAGGAAGGTGTCAGAGCAGGTGCATAGGGGACCTAGGGTCAGCATTTTTGTGTGTATGTACTTTGCATACTTTAAGGTTGTATTTTCAAACTGTAATTGTTCGACTCATGCACAGTGGGGGTGGGCAGAGGGAGTTAAAAATCCACAAGACAAATTGAAAAAAATAATTTATTCTTTATTATTTTTTTTTTTACCAATAAAAACAAAAACCACACAATCCCATGTTTTTAAGGACAATCTTGTGATTTTTGTGGGTTCTAACTGTAAGGGTTGGTAATACTGATATCCTGACTTTTTGAATCCAGATTTTTTTAAAGGGGTAAAAAACAAACAAAAAAGCAATTGAAAATCACTGTGTGAAACGTTGTATGCGGTATTGTTGTAGCTGTGTCAGTCCCAGGATATTAGAGACAAGGTGGGTGAGGTAATATCTTTTATTAAACCAACTGAAAAGCTTGTCTCGCTCACAAACAGAAGTTGATCCAATAAAAGATATTACCTATTCTACCTTGTGTAATATTAAGAAATTTTAAACTGGGTGCAGGAGAGATACTGTAAATGTCAAGGTGTGTAATAGAAGGTATGCTAAGCAGCATGGTCATCAAGCACAGGGAATAGGGTTGCCAATTATGGTTGGATATATTCCTGGAGGTTTCATGATATGACATAATCTTTAATTCCTGGAAACTCCAAGACAATCTTGGAGAGTTGGCAATCCTATTAGGGAAGAGCATGGGTCTCTCCTGTGTTTCTCTACATAATGTATTCAGTGATTGTACTTTGATCTGAAAGTAGCATGTTCAGTTACGTAGTAGCTATAGTGGAATTCCATCTGGTTAAGTGAGTTAAAGATTTTACTGTAGGGGAGCAGAAGTCACACAAACTTCCCTGGAATCTAAGTCATCCATACCTTGTAGTATCAACAGCTCAGATACCCTGAAAAATAATCTATTGGAATAGCTCAGACTATACAATGTGATATGAAAGTAGAGTCAATAGCTGGTGGTTCCACCTTAGAGTAATTAAATTTAGTTTAATCATTCCTAAAAAATGAATTTCTTCCTTCTTATCCTCAATTGTCTTTTTTTATTTTCATAAAACACATTACATCATAACTGCCCATATAGGTTCTATAGAAAAGGAATGACACTAATAACAAATGTATGCATATCCACTCTTTAAAAAGAAAAAAAAGAGAGAACCACAGATGCTGTTGTGAGAAAGTTTACAAACTTAACAATTCATTTGAATTAAGTTGTAATTTAATTGCTTACCACATTGCCAGGAATATGTCTGAAATGGTTTGAATGTTGGGAACATTGTCAATTTTGACACACACACACTTTTTTTTTTCTTAAAGGAATAGCTGGTAGTATTGACAAGTTCTTTTGTGTGACCCACATCTGAACCTTATTACTATTTTTGTCCATGGAGAAAAAAGCTCAAACTGAAGTTCCAGATCTGAACTCCCCTAGACTTAGATGTTTAAAACCCGGATCTTAATTTTGTAGTCTGCACCTATCTTTGGTTTCTGTTAATGTCTTATTGCTTTACTAATTATCACTTTTTGGGTCAGGGTCAGCACTGGATGGAAAAATGTACCATAGCTTTAGTAGCGCAATCTACATTATTCTGCATTTGTACTTTCACACAGTTTTCATGAAAGTTCTGCATTAAGGTCTAAATCCTAGACTCAGATGAGAAGGATGTATAGA
>NW_027053425.1:0-32755 GCF_011386835.1 Chrysemys picta bellii
CTTGGCTGTTCAGGAAGATGCAGGCCGGGACTTTTTTCCCAGAGCGGAAGATCACGGTGGGGAAGTCGAAATGCCCATTGTGATCCTTGGAGATCCCGCTTACCCGTTAATGCCATGGCTCATGAAACCCTACACAGGGAGCCTTGACAGCAGCAAGGAACGGTTCAACTACAGGCTGAGCCGGTGCCGAATGACTGTGGAGTGTGCCTTTGGCCGTTTAAAGGCCCGCTGAGGATCTCTGTATGAGAAGCTGGACTTGGCCGAAAACAGCATCCCCGCGGTTATATCCGCGTGCTGTGCCCTCCATAATATTTGTGAAGGGAAGGGTGAAAGCTTCACTCAGGCATAGACCTCCGAGGTTCAACACCTGGAGGCTGAATTTGCACAGCCAGAGATCAGGGCTATTACAGTGTCCCAGCGCGGTGTTGCAAGGATTAGGGATGCCTTGAGGGAGCAATTTGAGGCTGAAAACCAGCAGTGATATCTGGTGTCCTGCATGGGAGTGAAGTGCAGTAGTTCCAATCTTTAAGAATCAGTGTTTGCTAAGCAGACAAGCAGACTTGCAGTGCCTGTCTATTTCCTGGGCTAAGGAGTCTTTTACCTTATGCAATAATAAAAAATGTTTTCAAAGCCAAAAAATGCATTTATTAAAAAGAAAACAAATTTATTTATTGAAAAGAAACAAGGGGGTGGAGTGGGGAACGGTACAATCACAGATTCGCATATGTCCTGTCTGGTGTGCTTTGCGCAGTGAGTGCTGCACTTCAGGACAGCTATACTGCATGGTGATGGGGGTTGAGTGCAGAGGGTAAGGGTCATGGTTTTCAGAGCTGCGTGGTGAAGATACTGGTTCTGGAGGCAGCTGGTGGTGTGAAAAACACGGAAGTTGGGGAAAGTGGGTTGGAGGTGACAGTGGGGCACAACGGAAAGAGTTTTGGGACAAGAGCTGTCGGGGGGGGTCGCGTTTGCATTTCTGATAGCGTGTGCTTGGCGCTCCAGGATGCTTATGAGACGATCCGTGCTTTGCTGCCAGTGCTCCATGCTTTGCCGCCGGTGCTTTGTTTGAGGGCTGGGCTGCACTGTCCTCTGGGTGTCTGTGCCTTGGGGAGAGCCAACAGCTTCAGGGGGCACCTAGACTGAACACTGTCCCAACATTTTCCACAGGAGTTCGTCCCGGACGATATCTTCCAGCTGAGGGTGACCTGGGAAGCAAGGGAGGATCTTCTACTGCAATGCATCTTCTGCCCTGGCCCATATGCAGCTTGCCTGTGTGCAGCAATGGTCCCCCTGCCCCTCGCGGCACAGTGGCACGGACACGTTAGCCTGGCTGGGACAAGGACCACGGTGGCTCTCCTGATAAAGCTGCGCAAGCGCATTGCACACGTTCTGGATGAGACATCCGAGGACGTTACCGAGGCCGATTACCGTGATGTGATAAACCACATCAATGCACTATTCCGCATCTAGGCATGCATGCCTAACCCTCCTCTCCCAAAGAGCCCGCACGGAAAAAATTCCTTCCCAGAAAAAAACCCGCTTACCGGGAACCTGCCCTTCTGTTTGTCCTCCACCAAGTACCATCTGCTGCGACTGGCTACCTTCCTCCTGGCTCAAGAAGAGCTCCTGGCTGCATGGCTCCAGGGACTCTGGGGTGTCTCCATCCGCCCCACCACCCTCACTCCCCTTTTCCTCCTCCTCCTCCCCCCCCCCACCGGCTCTGAAGTGTCCATGGAAGTGCTCGGAGTGGAGGTGGGGTTAACCCCAAGTATCGCATCCAGCTCTTTGTAGAATCGGCAGGTCACGGCGGGAGCACCTGAGCGGCCGTTTGTGTTGCGGGCTGCGGTAGGCCCTCCGCAGCTCCTTCACTTTAATCCTGCACTGCAGGGCATCCCAGTCATGGCCACTTTCCATCATGTCCTTTGATACCTTCCCGAAGGTATCGGAATTCCTATGCTGGAGCGCAGCTGGGACTGGACAGCTTCCTCCCCCCGTACACTGGTGAGGTCCAGCAAGTCGCCATTGCTCCATGCTGGGGCTCGCTTGGCGCGTGGAGGCATGGTCACCTGGAAAGATTTGCTGATAGCTCTCCACACCATGCCGGGCTGAGCAAACAGGAAGGGGATTTTTAAAATTCCCGGGGAATGTAAAGGGTGGGTCACATGATTGGTTACCTGAGGCCAGGGCAATAGAGTTTGAACTGATGACCAGAGTGGCTAGAACAGGCATTGTGGGATACTGCCGAATACTTCTGGAGGCCAGTCACAGCGCATTGGACGGCCACGCTGGCGCCGCAGCACTGCAGCAGCAGCGCAATACACGCTATTCCTCTCGGGGAGGTGGAGTACATGCAGCGCTGCAACCACGGAGATACAGCGCTGCGAATGCCTTGCCAGTGTGGACGGGGAGTTAGTTACAGCGCTGGGGGCGGCTTTACAGCGCTGTAACTTGCAACTGTACCAAGGACTTAGATTGGTAAAATTTAGGATTTAAAATGCATGTTTTAATTTTATAGTTTTAACCGGTTCTGACCTTTTACATCTTTCTCTCTTGTAATCCCTGAAAACCCCCTTGCTCCAGTTAATAAATTGGTTTTAGTGTTTTGTCTGGACCTGTGTTTTTTCATTGAAGTGTTTGGGGGATTTGACTGGAGAGAACAAGGCTTTGGCCTAATCCGGCCCCTTTATGGGGGCGACCCACTAATTACTGAGTTTGTCCAGTGCAGTGGGCAGACTGAGCAGTCCAAGTTGCACATTCCCGGCATGCAAAGCTGGGAGTAGAAAACTGGTTGATGTTGCTGTGTCGTTTGGTACATTCCTGAGTGTCTGGCTAGTCGCACTCAGTACAGTGCAGCCAGGAGTGACTTTGAAGGCTGGTGGCTGTGTGGGAGCAGAGCGTGGAGGGGTTTGTTGTTCACACAGGGAAGCAGCAGGGTGGATTTGATTTAAATCATTAGTCAGGAAGACTCGATTTAATCATGGTTTTCTACATAAAAATGTATTCTTGTTGGCTGTTATAATCTTAATACATATTCTTCACAACCAGGGCCAGTGGAAGGATGTTTTGCGCCCTATGTGAAACTTCCACTTTGCACCCCCCCATCCCTGAGCCCCCTGCCCTGAGGCGCCCTCTCCCCGTGGCAGCTCCCCTCCGCCGCCTTGAGGCGCACCCCCGCCCCAGCTCACCCCTGCTCCGCCTCCTCCCCGAGCACACCGTCGCTGCTTCACTTCTCCCGCCTCCCAGGCTTGCGGCGCCAATGAGCTTATGCACCGCAAGCCTGGGAGGCGGGAGAAGTGAAGCAGCCACAGCGTGCTCGGGGAGGAGGTGGAGTAGGGTGAGCTGGGGCGGGGAGTTCCTCTGTGTGCCACCCGCCCCGCCTCCTCCCCGAGCACACAGTCGCTGCTTCACTTCTCCCACCTCCCAGGCTTGCGGTGCCTAAGCTGATTGGGGAGGAGGTGGGACGGGGAGTTCCCCTGCATGCCGCCCCACCCGCCTTGCTGCAGGCGGCCCACTCCGCCCTCCACTGCCCCAGCTTCCTCCGCCTAAATGCCAGCAGCGATTTGCGCGGCCAAAGGTCCGGCTGCCACGGTCGCTGCCGAAGAAAATGGCGCCCCCCAAATCCTAGTGCCCTAGCGGTCGCCTAAATGGTTGCACCGGCCCTGTTCACAAACAGAGATAGCTGTAGGTTTCATTTTTAGAAGGTCCACACTGTACATTTTTAAACAGTGATTTATTTTGAAAACTTTTCAGATGAGTTTTACAGCTATATCAGACAATGAATGTTTGTTTGGTTATTTCATTACCAAAGGTAATTGAAGCAGATATTTATGAAGTCATTAGGAGTGAACTATCTCCAATTCAACAGGTTAATCATTAATAGTTGGAGGATTTTCTTGCCATGCTGTATTAGGAGGAGAACATCACCAGACAGACATTTAAATTGTTTTATTTAACTAAAACAACAACGTTCAGTATTCTGGATTTGTTGCTTCAACAGCAAACATATAATATTTTAACAGAAAGGTGTATGTCCCTCTCTTCTCACATTTGTCTCCAGACTTCTCCTTCTCCAGATCTATTCTGCCTCCAACAGTCTTGTATTCATTGAACTTTTTGAAACTTTGCAATTTTTGAGAGCGGTAAGGGATTGACTCTGTGTACACAAATTTGCAGAGGGACAATAGAGGTGAGGTCTGTTATTTCTCACCTCTATATTTTAATTTATTTAAAAACATTTTTACTGTTAACAAGCATGTTACCTTTGGAGACACAAAGCCACAGTTTGAGAACTGGCAAACTAAGCATCTCTGGTGGTATCTTCTAGACTGAGCACTGAGTCCCATTGGGTAAATAGAGAGATTAACCTAAGTAATCTATACAGAAGCCTGTGGAACCCAATACGACTGGGTCCTTAATGCATGAACTAGAGGAACTCATTTACAAAACTTTTTTTAAACATGACATGTCTATATTGTCTCATACTATAGAATTGGAATGTATAATCCCTATTCCATGATGAGAGATCTTTGAGCTACAATATATCTTAATTAAAACTATCTTTAGATAAAATGGTTTTTGAGGAAAAAAAATATCAAAAAAATCCAATTTAAATAACAAAAATCTGATTTTCTTGATTTTTTTTTTTAAATCATTGATTTTTATTGACCCTGGGAAGCAGTGTAAAACATGCCCTGGGATGGAGAATTAAGCAGTTCAGCAGTCCAGATTGTACCCTGGGGAATGTCTCACACCCGCTGTCTCTTCGGACCATTGCGCCTTCATTATCCTGAGCCTGAAAGGGAAGCTAAGCTGGACAAACCAAAGAAGAGGAACCAGCCGACATCCTCAACTCCACCGATGTTGGTTTTGGCTAAATCCTGAACTCCCCCTGGCATGGGAGACTTGAGGTTCTGCTGCCAGCCTTCCCCTCATGCGTCTGTTTCCTTCCTAATGGTCAGGGGTGCAAGTAACTTAAAGGACTTAGCACAGGGGTGAGCAAACTTTTTGGCCCGAGGGCCACATGAGGGTTGTAAAATTGTATGGAGGGCGAGGTAGGGAAAACTGTGCCTCCGCAAACAGCCTGGCCCCGCCCCCTATCCACTCCCTCCCACTTCCCACCTCCTGACTGCCCCCCTCAGAATCCCCAACCCCATCCAACCAACCCACTCCTTTTCTCCTGACCACCTCCTCCGGAGACTCCCCACCCTAACTGCGCCGCCTAAAACCCTCCCACCCAACTCCCCTTGCTTCCTGTCCCCTGAGAGCCCCAACCCCTATCCATCCCCCTACCCCCTGACAGACCCCCGGGACTCCCACTCCCCATCCAACCCCCCCTGCTCCCTGACCGCCCCCTCCAGAGACCCACCCGCCCCTAACCACCACCCCGGAACCCCAACCACTATGCAACCCACCCTGCTCCCTGTTCCCTGACTGCCCCCTGGGAGCTGCTGCCACTTATCCCACCCCACGTCCCTGTCTCCCCTACCATGCTACTCAGGGCAGTGTGTCTGGCTCAACACAGATCTAGACACACTGCTCCGCAGAAGCGCACAGCTCCACCCCCAGAGCGCTGCCCACGCGGTCAGACCTTGTTTGTCATCAGGCAATCCACACAGGAGAGAGACTCCACAAGTGCTTGGAATGTGGGAAAACTTTCATACGAAGGACAGACCTTGTTTATCATCAGGCAATCCACACAGGAGAGAGACTCCACAAGTGATTGGACTGTGGGAAAAGTTTCATAAAGAGGTCAAAGCTTGTTCAACATCAGGCAATCCACACAGGAGGGAGACCCCACAAGTGTTTGGACTATGGGAAAAGTTTCACATGGAGATAAGCCTAGGTTAAACATCAGAGAATCCACACAGGAGAGAGATCCCAATAAGAGCTTGGATTGTGGGAAAATTTTCAGACAGACATCACACCTCATTAAACATGGGAGAATCCATACAGGATCTAAACTTCTGTGACACATGACAAGAAAGGATTAAGGAACTTGCATGTAATTGACTCAGATCAGGCCTTGTTACACATCAGGCAAGCCAAAGAGGACAGAGACTTTATTAATGCTTGGGATGTGGGAACAGCTTCAGTAACAGCAGAAATCTTAATAATCATTGAAGAATGCACATAGAAGAGAGACGCTATAAATGTCTGGACTGCGGGAATGGTTTCCATTGGAAATCAGCCCTTAATAAGAAAAGGGGGAGTCAGATGGCACCTTAAAGACTAACAGATTTATTTTGGCATAAGCTTTCATGGGTAAAAAAAACCCCACTTCTTCAGTGAAAATTACAGATAGAGGCATAAATATACTGGCCCATGAGGAGAAGGGAGTTACCTTACAAGTGGAGAACCAGTGTTGACAAGGCCAATTCAGTCAGGGTGGATGTGGTCCACTCTCAATGACTGATGAGGAGGGGTCAATACCAAGAGAGGGAAAATTGCTTTTGTAGTGAGCCAGCCACTCCCAGTCCCTATTGAGGCCCAAATTGACCGTGTTAAGTTGCAAATGAATTGTAGCTCTGCAGTTTCTCTGAAGTCTGTTTCTGAAGTTTTTTGGTTGAAGGATGGCTACTTTTAAATCTGTTATTGAATGTCCAGGGAGATTGAAGTGTTCTCCTACTGGCTTTTGTATGTTACCAATCCTGATTTGTGTCCATTTATTCTTTTACGTAGAGACTGTCCGGTTTGGCCAATGTACATGGCAGAGGGGCATTGCTGGCACATGATGACATATATTACGTTAATAGATGTGCACCTGAATGTGCCCCTGATAGTGTGGCTGATATGGTTGGGTCCTGTGATGGTGTCGCTAGAGTAGATATGGGGACAGAGTTGGCAACGGGATTTGTTGCAGGGATTGGTTCCTGGGTTAGTGTTTCTGTGGTGTGGTGTGTAGTTGCTGGTGAGTATTTGCTTCAGATTAGGGGCTGTCTGTAAGCGAGGACTGGTCTGCCTCCCAAGATCTGGATGGAAGCTGGAGGCAGGTAGGTAAACTTTGCGGTCAGTAGGTTTCCGGTATAGGGTGGTGTTTATGTGACCATCACTTATTTGCTGTGGTGTCCAGGATCTCTTGTGTGGACTAGTCCAGGCTGAGGTGGATGGTGGGGTGGAAATCATTGAAATCCTGGTGGAATTCTTCAAGGGCCTCCTTCCCATGGGTCCAGATGATGAAGATGTCATCAATGTAGCGCAAGTAGAGGAGGGGGCTCTAAGGGATGAGAGCCGAGGAAGCGTTGTTCTAAGTTGGCCATAAAATGTTGGCATGCTGTGGGGCCATATGGATACCCGCTGACTTGAAGGTATAAGTTGTCCCCAAATCTGAAATGGTTGTGGGTGAGGACAAAGTCACAAAGCTCAGCCAGCAGGTGTGCTGTGGCCTCATCAGGGATACTTTTCCTGGCAGTTTGTAGCCCATCGTCATGTGTCATATTGGTGTAGGGAGCTTCTACATCCATGGTGGCCAGGATGGTGTTTCAGGAAGATCACCAATGCATTGTAGTTTCCTCAGGAAGTCGGTGGTGTCTTGGAGATAGTTTTACCGAACTATCAGGTCCACCTAGCTGAGAGCCAATAACAGCCGGACAGGGATAAGGAAGAGTTGCTTTATTCTGCAGAAGAAAAGAGAGCTTTGCACCTTGGTACAAAAACTCTGTCTTACACACATTTTCCAGATCCTTTATACACATTCAGACCAAGGTCCTTGCAGTGTTAACACTTGATTGGTGGTGGTCAGACCCGTGCTTTTGCTATCTGGTCGGTGAAAACCGGCTTGGGACCAGCTCCAACTACCTTAAGGCCTTGAAGGGAAAAGAGTTGAAAAGTTCAGGCTACTGTGTACTTGAAGTGTCTGCTTCCCCCTAATGGCCACTGGTTGACATAAAGGCTGCTCTGTTAAGGGGGGGTGACTAGTAACTTTCACAGTCCCCCCTTCGAGCCTGACAAATTCAAAAATTGTCAGGCCCGTTACGCAATTTGCGATCAAGCTGGAGGGACAGATACTGGGTTTTCTTATGGACAGCAGAGCTTTTGATGATAGCATTACATAGGCATTTGGCACATTGTATCATTGTCCAAATAACACATAGAAAAAAAGAAAGAAAAGAATCCATTTAACAATTGTTCGAAAGAGCCCCGTAAACCATGACCCAAGTTCTAGAAGCAGGTTCTCAAAACTAAAGATGTGATCAAGAGATACAGCATGGAAAACAACAGCAGCATTCTTAATGGCTTGTAAATCCTGCTCAATTAAGCCAGAATGATTAACATAGAAACAATATTTTCGCCCGATGCGAGCACAAGTTCCCCCCTAATTGGTTCATATGCTTGGAAGGAGCATTGAGAATGTTTGCACTTCCACCCAGAAAGTTTCCAAGTATGTCTCCATGGCCACAGATCAGAGGGTACTCCTGATGTGTCTGTAAGGGCAGTGGGCCAAGCCTGATGCTCTAGATCATTCCGAATGGCCATTAGCTGGTCATTCAGGAAATCCTGAATTTCTGAACATGCTAGATCCCACTGCAATGCCTTCCCAGCCTCAGTGATATTCAATACCGTTTCTGTCAGCAACTTCTGGGTCAT
Organism: Chrysemys picta bellii; assembly: GCF_011386835.1. Classification (NCBI taxonomy): domain Eukaryota; kingdom Metazoa; phylum Chordata; order Testudines; family Emydidae; genus Chrysemys; species Chrysemys picta. Next base: position 8,581 of record NW_027053425.1, read on the forward strand.
AGAACTAAGGGCGGAGATAATCTGTAACTCACCAATTCCAGCCTGTACCTGGGTTAGCTGTGCCCCAATTTCTCCTCATGTTTTGGTTCTTAAAAATATTCCAAACTGCTGCTGCACTATTGGCCCCATCTCATAGGGATCCGGTCAAGTCACTTTTCTTTCTAGAGGAAATAACTCAAGCCCTCTGTTGTGCTAATCTAATGGCAGCCCCCTGTGAGCAATTTGGGTATGTAGAGGTGATCTGGAAATTGGATACGGGTAATGAAAATTTAACAGTCCCTAGTGTAGTGTTAATCACAGTTCATTGATACCTAATACATTTCTTTTTGGTGTAGTACTATACCACATTCCCAAGCATGGGTCCCAGAAGTTTCTTCCTGCCAGTGTATAATTCTTTGTTTCTTCACCAGGGTCAGTTCTTAATGTCTCTTGTAGGCAGGAATCCCTGGACTTTGGTGGTTCCAATGAAGCAAGTGTTCCTTCTTCTCTTTTCCTGAAACAGTCATGGTTCAGCATTATACAGGGGAGAGGTTACTAGCACATCACCCTGTAATGGTTTTGCGTCTTCTAAAAAAATTCAAAGGCACAGTAGGTCTGTTAGTGGACAAGGGAGAGGTTACTAGCACTTCACCTTGTCTTTTTTTCCTTTTTCCTGCTGTCCAGAAGACACAGCAGAGCTAGAAGGAGGAATAGGCTTATCAGTCGGAGAGCCCTCCCGAGGTGGAGGGGTCTTTTTACAGTGAGAAGCATGGGTCCAGGTAGGCAGTCCTTGGCACTTCACAGCAGTGTTGGTGGTTAACAGCACTTGGAAAGGGCCTTTCCAGCATGGAGCCAAAGCAGTCTTTTGTTGATGGACTTTACATAGACTCAGTCTCCTTGTTTCAATGAACAGCAGGGCTGCTAGGGTCTTTGGGTAGCACTTCTTTTATCTGTGAGAAAAGAAACCTAACACATTTCATTAATGCCTGGCAGTGTTTTGCAGATCTCATAGTTGCTTGGGCACATTCAGGCCCCCCTGTTCTTGGCTGTCAGCCAAGTCTTAGCTGTGGGCAGTGTCCTGGGATGGGGCCAGCATCTTATCTTTGGACTGAGCTTGCTAGCTATTTTTGTTCCAGTTAACTCGTTCTGTTCTTTTTCCTTCTCCCCTTCTTGGGTTCTTTTAACCTACAAAGGAAACTTCCAGTCTTCATTCATACACCTTTTCCCAACAATGAACACATACACATTGCTATTATACAGTACATTAGTCTTATTATTCAATGTATGCCATATACACCCTTCCAGTAAAATAACTTTATTACAGAGCTGTGGAGCAACAAACCAGGACAAGCACACCCACTTTTGAGGAGTCCACTCGGTACAACCTCTGGTGTCCAATAGCTTTCCTCCCTTCCCAGCCCTCTGGCTAGAAATCTGAGGTAGCCAGAAGGATCCCATGGGCAATATGGGGAGTGGGTTAACCTTCCATGTCCTTGCTTCGAAAGACTGTTGGTATGCAAATTTTAACAACAATTTTGGCCATAGAACACAGAAATAATTCCTATTGTGCCAGTAAATGCATGGTACGTTGAATGCTATTCAGCTGGCATCCATTTTCTCTGATGATCTGAAAGACATAAGAACAGAGGTCTACCCCTTCTGAGCAGTCAGTCATTGCTTAAAATATTTCCTTTATATACACATACTCTTGTTGATTTAAGGCAAAACAGAGGAATTACCCCATATTTCCTTGTATTTGTTTCATAGGCAGCCCAGGTTTCAGTGGCTTCTACCTTATTAGTTAGAAAATTGCATTAATACAGATGCTTTCTGGCTTGCTTCCAGATCCAAAGCTATCCACAGCTTAAAGATTCTTATTTAAAAAGAAAAGGACACAATTAACTTTCCCAGACTTTTGATTGCCTTTTACTTCTAACTCCTGCTTTCAAACACCCAGTGATCTGAAAGAGACAACACAACCTATATTGGTAGGTTTGCATTTCTTTTACCTCTGCTACAATATACACTGCACATGTTCTGGGGAAAATGCACCTCCTCTCCACAATTCAATTTCCACAACACTAGTCACATCAATTTCTACACAAGGTGTAACTCTTTCTTTTTGAACACCGGGTAAAGACCATTTACTTAACATATAATCTGAAGGGCTATCCTCAGAGGGTTTTACCAGAGACCCACCCATCTGCCTGCTGACACTCTAACAGAGAATTACACAGAAAACAGAGGGAATTATGGCCTAATAGGATCCTATTACAGGAATTTCTACTAATACTGACCGCTACAGGGGACGGGACAGAAGGATCCCAATTCGACCTCAAGGCTTCATCGCACGTGATGGCTTCCCTGAGGAATTACGAATGGGAGGCTCAGTTCCATCCACACACCTAACGCCCAAATGTATAAGACAGAAATTCATTAACCGGTTAACCAAAACCAGAACCAGATAGTGTCTCCTTATCCTATTAGGACTCACCTTATTGGAACACGAACCCCAGGGGCTGCGGTGAAGCAGAGAAAAGGGGCGAAACACCCCATTGCCGCCATTCCCAGTTCGCCGCAGCCGTCCGGAGTCCAATGTCCGAGCTAGGAGAGTCCCGGCGGAGTCACCAGTAACTGTTACCGAAATATCGGGTCCACCTAGCTGAGAGCCAATAACAGCCAGACAGGGATAAGGAAGAGTTGCTTTATTCTGCAGAAGAAAGGAGAGCTTTGCACCTTGATACAAAAACTCTGTCTTACACACATTTTACAGATTCTTTATACACATTCAGACCAAGGTCCTTGCAGTGTTAACACTTGATTGGTGGTGCTCAGACCCGTGCTTTTGCTATCTGGTCGGTGAAAACCAGCTTGGGACCAGCTCCAACTACCTTAAGGCCTTGAAGTAGGGTTACCATATTTCAACAATCAAAAAAGAGGACGGGAGGAGCCCCGCCCTAGCCCCGCCCCTGTCCTAGCCCCGCCCCTGTCCTGTCCTAGCCCCGCCCCTGCCCCTTCCACTCCCTCCCACTTCCTGCCCCCTCAGAACCCCCAACCCTCCCCCCCACTCCTTCTCCCCTAACTGCCCCCCAGAACCCCCCCCCTACCTAAGCCTCCCTGTTCCTTATCCCCTAACTGCCCCTTCCTAAGACCCCTCTCCCTAACTGCCCCCCAGGACCCTACCCCCTACCTGTACCCTGACTGCCCAAAACCTTATCCACCCTCCCCCAGAAAGCCCGCCCCGAACTCCCGACCCCCCCCTCTCCTTGTCCCCTGACTGCCCCCTCCTGGGACCCCTGCTCCTAACTGCCCTTCAGAACCCCACCCCTTACCTAAGCCTCCCCGCTCCTTGTCCCCTAACTGCCCCCTCCTGAGACCCCCCCACCTGTACCCTGACTGCCCAAAACCTTACACCCCCAACCCCCAGACAGCCCCCCCCAGAACTCCCAAACACCCCCCCCCCGCTCCTTGTCCCCTAACTGCCCCCTCCTGAGACCCCCCACCTGTACTCTGCCCAAAACCTTACACCCCCAACCTCCAGACAGCCCCCCCCGAACTCCCTGACCCATCCAACCCTCCCCCCTGCTCCCTGTCTCTTGATTACCCCCTCCCCCAGAACCTCCCTGCCGCTTCTCTGGCCCCCGGCCCCCTTACTGTGCTGCAGAGCAGCGCGCTCGGCAGCGGGGGAGGGCAGCAGGGTCGGAGCTCCAGACGAACAGCCGGTGATGTGTGAATGCAGGGCGGGGGAAGGGAGGGGGAGGAGGGGAGTGGTGTCAAGTTTCAGGAGGGAGGAGGGGGAAGTGCAAGCAGGGCTCTGGCTCTGGCTGTTGGAGCACCGGCTGCTCTGTAAGCCGCGCGCACGCTCTGCATGGGGGGGGGGGAGGAGGGGACGTCCGGACATTGACAAATTCCCCCCGGACGCTATTTTTAACCCGAAAAAGCCGGACATGTCCGGGGGAATCCGGACGAATGGTAACCCTACTTGAAGGGAAAACAGTTGAAAAGTTCAGGCTACTGTGTACTTGAAGTGTCTGCTTCCTCCTAATGGCCACTGGTTGACATAAAGGCTGCTCTGTTAAGGGGGGGGGGGTCACTAGTAACTTTCACAATAGCTAGGAATGCTGCTAGCATAGGGTCTGAGGAGAGAGTCCACGTAGCCAGATAATCCTGCTGTAAGAGTGCCAATGCCTGAGATAATGGGGCGTCCAGGATTTCCAGGTTTATGGATTTTGGGTAGCAGATAGAATACCCCTGGTCAGGGCTCTAGGGGTGTGTCTGCGTAGATTTGTTCCCGTGCTATAGCAGGGAGTTTCTTGAGCAGTTGGTGTAGTTTCTTTTGGTACCTCTCAGTGGGATCGGAGGATAGTGGCCTGTAGAAAGTGGTGTTGGAGAGTTGCTTGGCAGCCTCCTGTTCATAATCCAACCTGTTCATGATGACTGCAGCACCTCCTTTGTCAGCCCCTTTGATTAGAATGTCAGGCTTGTTTCTGAGGCCGTGGAAGGCATTGCGTTCTGTGCGGTTGAGGTTATGGGGCAAGTGATGCTGTTTGTTCACAATCTGAGCCTGTGCAAGTCTGTGGAAGCACTCTGTGTAGAAGTCCACTCTGTCATTTCGACCGTCAGAAGGAGTCCACGCAGAATTCTTCTTCTCGTATTGTTGATAGGAGGGTTCCTTTGGGTCAGTGCGCTGTTCAATGGCGTGTTGAAAATATTCCTTGAGTCGGAGACGACAAAAGTAGGCTTCCAGATCACCACAGAATTGTATCATGTGCGGGTGGGTGGTGGGGCAGAAAGAGAGTCCCTGAGATAGGACAGACTCTTCTGCCGGGTTAAGTGTGTGTTTGGATAGATTAACAATATTGCTGGGTGAGTTAAGGGTACCCTTGTTGAAGCCCCCTGTGGCATGTAGGAGTTTAGATCGTTTACTGCCCTTAACAAGCATCAGAAAATAAACACAGGAGAGAGAACCCATAAGTGTTTGGACTGTGGGAAAGGTTTCACAGAGAGATCAGCACTTCTTACACATCAGACACTTCACACAGGAGAGGGTCCTCATAAGTTCTTGGACTGTGGGAAAGGTTTCATACTAAGCTCACAACGTATTAGACATCAGAGAATCCACACGAGAGCGAGACCTTATATATGCTTGGAATGTGGGGAAAATTGTAACTGTAGCTCAAAACTCACTCAACATGAGAAAACCCACATGTGAGAAAGACACTATAAATATTTTGAAAGTAGCAAAAGTTTAATTGGAGCTCTCGTCTTATTGCACACCTCACATTCCTTCTTAAGACAAACCTCAGAATTGCCTCGACTGTCGGAAATGTTTCCTGTAGAAGTCAGCCGTTATAACACATCAAAGGATCCACACAGGAGAGAGACCTCATCGGTGCTTGGACTGTGGGGAAAGCTTCATTCAGCGATCACCCCTCATTAAAAGTCAGAGAATCCACAGAGGTATGAGAGAGCCTAGGAATAGCCAGACTGCAGAAAAAGATTCAATTTGACTTCACACCTCAGTGACCCACACAGCAGAGAGGCCTTGAATGCGGGGGAAGCATTAGGTGCTCCCGGAGTATCAAGCATCTAGAAATCTGTATAGGGAAGAAACCGCTGAGATGTTCTCAGTGCGGAAAACGCTCCAAGTGGAGCTAACACCATGTTGGACATCAGAGACTTCCCCACACAGCAGAAAAATTCTCTCAGGGCCCTGACTAGGCCATAGGAACAACCCCATTTCCTCGTTCCCACACACGTCAGGGGCTTTTGGCTCCCAAGCATCCAGCTGCACATGACTGGGATGAGGATCCAGCAGCAGCCGAGCATCAGCTGGTCAGTGACCCACTGGCTCTGCCTGGTCTCAGCAAACCCCAGGCAGAGGAGGAGACGCCCCGATCAGCCCCTCCTCCCTGCTGCAGCCCTGGCTGCTGAGCTGATGGGCCACAGGTCGGGGAAGGGAGAGAAAGAAACTCCACCAGCCGCTCCCTCTGCCTGGCTGAAGTTCCCCCCTCTCCCCACCCCTGCCAGCCAGGATCCCCCTGCCATGGAGATGAGGAGAAGGACACTTGGGCCAGACCCCACCTTCACTCTAGACACCTGTCCCCAACCCCCATCTTCCACCAGCCCCTGAGCTGGGCTTCCCCACTGACTTGAGCTGTTCCCTTTTGGGCAAGTGTCCCTGGGGGCTGGTAACTCCTCCCCTCCCCAAATCCCCCAGGGTGCTGGGCTCTGGGGGAATCAAATGTTAAGGGATCAGGACTTCGGGTTCTGAAGATGTCTCTGGGGATTGAATGTCTGGGGCTGGTGCAGCTTGATATCAGGGGGAACTGGGTGCGGGGGTATCGCGTGTTTGGGGATCATAGGATAAGCGCATTCAGACAGCACCACTGAGAGGCACTGATTCCCACAGGACCTTTTGTCAGAGGCCTGGAGATCCCACCTCTGCCTCCGCAGCATCAGCCTCTGAAGTTCTGGCTAGGCTAGGAGGTGAGGTCGGGATTAGCCAGCAGATCTCTGTGACCCTCCACCAGATTTCCTAGTGTAAACTCACTCTGAGCATCTCATGTGCTGTGACCAGTGTTGCCTCATTTTTTACATCCATGTGTGGAATGAATTTGGTTCTATGCACCAGTATGTGTGTAACCCTTCTGCCCATCTAAGTTGGCAGCAACAAGGGCCGGGTTCTGTATCTAGGGGTTCCGTTTCAATAACGCAATGCAAAACCGGCTCGAGCCCCCACCCAGTGACCTGGGACAATTACATACCACCCCCTGGGCGCCTCTAGGAGGCAATACTTCCCCTTTCGCAAGCACGGAGTCTGAGTGTAACAGAAAATGTTTAATAACATGAGGTAAACAACATCAGCATTAAATTGGAAAAACAACACAAACAGGCTGCATGAGCAAAAAACCCACCCCAGCAAATTGGGCTGTGTCCTTTCCCTTTGGTTCTTGAAACCAGCAACCCAAGAATCACCAAGGTCCCAAAAGTCCAGCAACCCAAGGATCACCAAAGTCCGAAAAGTCCAACAACCCCCCAAAGTCTCTGTCCCTGGTCAGTGCAGCCCCAGAGTTCAAGCGGGGGGTGGGGGGGAGGCACGCAGGGTGTTAAGGAGCACCTTACGTGATCCGAGGCCGACTGGCTGCCTTTCTGTGGGGTTCCGAGGCCGACTGGCTGCCTTTCTGGTGGGTTCCGCCGCAGCCTTCTCCACAAGCTGCTCCGCTCCACTCCACTCCACCAGCTGTCCTGTGAGCCGCTCCCGCCGTCCACGAACTGCTCTGGCAGCTGCTCCGCTCTGCTCACCGACCTGTGAGCCGCTCAGCTCTGCTCCACTTCAGCTGTTCCTTGGGCCGCTCCCACAAGGCTCCGCTCTGCTCCTCCAGCCGCTCCGCTCTGCTCACCGCCCTGTGAGTCGCTCAGCTCCACTCCAACCGTCCCTGTGCGGCTCCACTCTGCTAGCTGCTCCACCAGCCGCTTAGCAATATAGCTTCAGGCTCCCCCACTAGTTAACACAGTCTCAGTGATCTCAGCTCTTAATAACTTTAGCTCTTTTGTGATTTCAGCTCTTAGCAATAGTACCCCAGTGCTAGTGCACCATTAGCCCAAAGTGAATTCAGCTGAGCTGCCTGTAACTAGACTCCTAATGGAATCAAAGTTAGCTCTGACATTCAACCGTGGAGAGAGGAGATAGTGCAATTGGTGTTTCAAACCCTCAAAGAGGGCCCATATCATCAGATATAAATTAGAGAATTTTTTCACTTCAAGGTCCCAGAAGCAAAGGCAAGGTTTTCATCCCGAGGCCAAAAGACCAAAAACATCAAGACACTTGATCACGGCCTTGGATAGACCAAGAGACTACTAACACTTGGACCACAGCTCAAAGAGCCAGTTGCTGTTGTTTCAGGCCAGGCGAGTGGCTGTGCCTATGCAAACCAGATCAGCCCCTGGAGTTCTTTTCCACACTCGCCATAATTCACCACCAGATGTCAGGGTAGAGCTCATCCTGACTCTGCTTACATGTGCATCATCTCCATACTAGTTCATATGGGGGTGGGGCCAAGAGGTTTGGAGAGTGTGGGGGGGCTCCGGGCTGGGAGAGAGGGATTTAAATTAATGGAGATATCCTATCTCCTAGAACTAGAAGGGACCTTGAAAGGTCATCGAGTCCAGCCCCCTGCCTTCACTAGCAGGACCAAGTACTGATTTTGCCCCAGATCCCTAAGTGGCCTCTTCAAGGATTGAACTCACAACCCTGGGTTTAGCAGGCCAATGCTCAAACCACTGAGCAATCCCTCCAGGGGTGAGGGCTCTGGCCAGGTGTGCAGACTGTGGGATGGGGCTGCAGATGAGGAGTTTGGGGTGCAGACTGCGGTGGGGAGAGGACTCCCCCCAGCCCTCTCTCACCACAGCTGCTTGGGACTGGGTGAGAGGCACCTCTCCCCAGCCGTGGCAGCTCCTGTGGCTGGGGTGAGGGAGGAGTTCCTCTCCCCAGCAGCTCCAGTGGACCTGGACCAAGCCTGGGGAGGGGCTCCTCTCCTTGCCTTCCTTCACGGCCCTCGATAGCCAGCTGGTCACGCCCTCCCCATGTCCCACCGTGTCCTGCGTTGGCATGACAGAGAGTTGCCCCACTCACCCCACACTGATCCCTCTTGTGATAACCTCTGCACCCCATGTTCACCACTTGTGTAGGGTTATGATATTTTGTGTGCAAAGTGTGCCTGGTGAGGGATCATTGGAAAACTCATGATCTGCTGAATATTGTGCCGTTGAAATGCGTGTGACACCAGTGCATGTAGAATGGTGAGATTTTAATGTATGTTTGTTGCTAGGCTGACCATATTCCAGGTGCCCCAAAAGAGGAGACTGATGGGGGGTGGGAGCTGATGGGGGGTTGTAGAGTTAGAGGTGCTGGAGGGGGTGCGGTGGGGATACTCATGAGGTGAGGGCAGTGTTGGCAGCTGTCACAGTGGCAGAGTGCTGGCAACAGCTGTCAGTCAGCGCCAACCTGCGGGACACTCCCCCAGGACTGGGAGTCTGGGCCTGGGTGAGTGGGATCTCGCAGCAATCAATCAGCTGTGGATGCAGGGCAATTGGCTAGTTGGGAAGGTGAATAATCAGGAATGTTTCTGAGTTTCAGCACTTGTGCTCTGCAAACACCCCCGGACATTTGTTGTTATGGCAAAACCCGTCAGCAGGCTCAAACAAGAGGATCTGTCCATAAGGACCCAGACATATGTCAAAGTTTTTGTTACTGAAATATGTCATAGTTCAAGGGATTGTCCCACTCAAAGTCCTGAGAGATAACAAAGGACCGACTGTGGGTGTTAGAAAACCCTTATCTGGCCGTCCATCACCAACAGGAAGAAAGGGGTAAACAAAGAAATTTATAATTCACCTGAAGGATGCTTTGGAGCTCACACACACCAGGAAGTTGCCTGACCCCATGACTGTTGGCCCCTTACTGAAACTTAGTGCACAGGGGAGGGGTTGGTTGGCTTCTCCCAGTACCAAAAGACAGGAAGATCCAATGAGAAAAGAAAACCCTGAGGCAGGCAGGCCAATGAGGGAGTCAGGTGCCCGTTCTCTGTGTGAGCTGGAGCTGCCTGCCAGAGAAGGGCAGAGCTAAGGGGAGAGGAGCAGCCAGAGCTGGGTTGGAGGCAGAGGAGTAGAAGCACTGATGCAGAGGGGAGTTGGGTCTGGAGCAGTCTGGAGCTGGGTGTGGTGAACAGCTGGGGAGAGCGAGGGAGGGACCCTGGGCAGCGTGGGATGACATCATGTTTTCCTTTCCCCTTTCCCATTTTTTCCTTAATTTTTTTTTATTACTTGCTGTTTAATAAATCGTATTTGTTCTGAACTTTACGCAATGCTGAATAGCGGCATCGGGGATGTGTCCGGAGTGAAAAGAGCACCCCAGAGTGCGGATACGACATCCTAGCCTCTGTCCTGAGTGATCGCAACAAAATTTGGGCTGCAGACCCCGCAGGAATCTTGGGGCCAGCCTTGTTGGGGTTTCAGACACCAGAGTAGAAGGGGAGTCCTTGAAGTCAGGCAGGTCTCAAGGTATGGGAGTGGGAGCGAGGACTCAGCTCCTTTTGCTATTTGATTCTATCAGGGTGGTGTATAAGCCAGAAGAGTTCCCCACAATACTAAGACCGTTTCCCCTGCTTACCTCTGCATATTTATTGGTTTCTCGTAAAGTTAGTTAGGATTATAGGGATAGTGTCAGAGCGGCCACCAGTGAGAGTTGCTGGCCACACTCTGAGGCCACCAAATTTGGTCGTGACAATCCCTGGGCTAGATGCTCACGATGGGCCCTTCTGACCATAGAGCCTGTGAGTGGAACAGGAGCCGGACACAGAGATGCTGCAGAGCGATGGGTTGATCGCTAGGACCCAGGAGCAGCTGGGAGGCGGCTCTGGGGGGAGCGATCGCTGGGCTCAGGCCCGGCAGCAGGAAGTGACTCGCAGCCGCTGCGGTGACTCTGGCTCCAGGCTCCTGGCGAGATCCCCGAGCCCCGGCGGCTGGTGCTGGGAGCCCGGAGCCCTGGCTGCAGCCGGGAGAGGGGAATCTCCAGCAGGGCCCTTCCCGCTGCTCCCCAGGAGCCTCTCCCAGGGCAGAGCCCCCAGCCCGGCCAGGCCCCTTCCCGGCCCGGCCCCTGCCCCAGGGGGCCCCGCTCGGAGGGAAGGTGAGAGAAACTCGCCCCCAGAACACCCGAGCTGCAGGGGGAGTTGGATAAAGAGGGGCGGGGGGGTGAGGGCAGGTGGGGGGAGCGGGGGTGGTGGCAGGAGGCGGGTGCTGGGGATGCGGGGGCCGGCTGGGATGGGGGCGGGGGCGCACTGAAGGGAACATGGGGCGATGCGGTGGGATCGGGTTGATTGTGCGGCTGAGGGGAGCGAGGCTGGAATGGGGGAAGTTGTCAGTGGGGGGCACTGCGAGGGAAGGGGTGTGTGGGGAGACTGGGGGGGGGACAGAGGCAAAATCCCATCCCCCCACACCCACACCCTGCTCCCAGTGTGTTACTGTCAGACACACCCGTGCTGGTGGGGTCTGTTTCTCATGAGTTTTGGGCTCGCCCAGGGCCCTGGTCTGATTTCTGGGCAGGATTCACATCTCAGCCACCCCGGAGTCACTGCTGCTTTGGGCAGGCAGGGAGTGTGGATGGGCCAATGGGATCAGCCTCTGCCTGCCTGTCCCTGGGGGCTGCTGGGGGAGTCCAGGGCAGCTCATTCTTTAGGTGATGCCATCAGAGGGCTCCTGCTGCTCCTAAGGGAGAGGAGTTTACACGGAAGTGTGTGAAAATCCCCCAAAGTGGCCCCTTTAGTTCTGCTTTTTTTCTAGCATTTGGCTCAGAGATACTGTTACTGGGAGGGTCTGAAGAGTAGGGAGGGAATCACGGTGTTACATGGACTGAAGCCCCTTGTGTAACCTCCCCCATCGCCCCTCTTGCCCTGACAGGCTGAGGAATCACGTCCACGTTTTGCTCCAGATGGGCGCATCTTCCAGGAGACAGGGAAGGGAAATGTCTGTGATGGAGCCAGCTCAGGTAGGGGATTATCAGGGAGCTCCTGGGCAGGGGCAGGGAGGAGACAGGGTGTGATAAACCTGCTGATTTTCTGAGTGGGCCCATTGGTGATGCGGGAGGGGAGACGGGACATTCCCCCATTTCTCAAACAGGATATAACACCATTGCACAGGGCTGGGAGTGAGACCCCACTAGCCACAGGCTGCTGTGAAATATGAAGGGAAGCTGTTGGGATTCCTGTCCCTGGCTCAGAGCTCTGCTTCCCGTATCAGCCTGTGTCTCGCAGGTGTGTGGGAAATGAGGAGACCCTGCCCTGCTCCGTGTGCTGGGGGGAGACAAGTAGCTCTCACCTTCTCCCCATCCCCTGAAGCCTCCTGGCTGCTCTGAGCAGGGTGGGGGTGGGATTCTGCTACTCTGTCGCTCCCAGAGCTTCCATATCTTTATCTGTCCTCACAGATAACTAGTGGGATTGTGGCTGGAGCATCAGGTAATGAGTGGGGGCTTTTGGTGTTCCAGATGCCGGTGACGTTCGAGGAGGTGGCTGTGTATTTCACCCAGGGGCAGGGGGCTCTCCTGTACCCTGCTCAGAGAGCTCTCTACAGGGACGTCATGCAGGAGAACTACGAGACGGTGACCTCACTGGGTAAGGGATTCTTGTCCCCTCGGTTATTCGAAGTCGTGGGGTCTGCATGTCTAACTCTGTTCAGGTTCTTCCCTGGTCAGTTAGCTCAGAGGCGAATGGGTTCCATAATGCACAGCTGCCGTGTGAGAGAGACTTGCATCTCTGTGCCCTCTCCAGTGGGACATGGGTGTCAAAACACAATGGACAAGCTAAACCATCCCCACCCTCCAGCTTTCAAAGGGGCATAAATCCATCATTGTCCTGTCTGTGTTGTTTCACAGCTGCACAAACAATCCCTGTTCACCTCCCTCCTTGGGAATAGCTCCAGCCATGAGGAGGGCTCTGGGCTCTGCAGGTTTAGAAAGAGGCAGGGGTTTAAGTCCAGAGCTGTGTGTGAGTCAGCAAGGCCCCCAGAGTGCACAGATCTTGGGAAAGCCTAGTGAGAGTGTAGTAATAATTCAACTCACCTCCCCAGATAACTTCCTCTGCGCAAGGGACTCAGTGACCATTTTCCCATCCTCTTGGCTTCCACGTTCCTCCAGCAGAGCGCAGGGACAGGTTCCACTCACGGAATGTCCTTTCTGACAAATACTCCACCAGTGCTCCATGCACCCTAATCTGGTCTGATTTCACCCTCTGCACAGGATTCCCCCTTCCCAAACCTGAGCTGATCGCCCGGCTGGAACGAGGGGAAGAGCCGTGGGTGTCCGATCTCCAAGTCTGCGAGGAAAGAAGGCTTCTGAGAAGCACCCGTACAGGTGAGGACTGACACAGAAACCATCTAGGGAATGAAGGAAAAAGGTTAGGATCCCAAAATATGGTGTGAGTAAGCGCCCTCAGTTCTTCCTCATCTCAGTCAGGACAGGGCTTCACTCATCAGATATAGCTCACACCATTCCACCCAGCCTCTTCTCTGCAAAGCTTTCCTTCTCTGTGAGTGTTTGGGTGGGATGTGGAGGCGGAGTCCCGTTGCTCAGTCTTTGTGTTGGGTTTTCCCTTTGTGCTATTCCTCTTTCTCCCCAGCACGACTCCTGTCTGGATTGTGTCTCTCCCAGCAGGTGCTGAGCGAGGGAGTGAGAATGAGGCGGGGAATCATCATGAGGAAGTTCCTGGGGAACTGGAACCGCAGGGGACCTTCTTGGGAAGAGCTGAAGGGAATTTTTCCCAGTGCTTGGAGCAGGCAGAAGCCTTGGGAAGTTGGCACAGGTCAGAGAGGCTTCTGGGACACCTCCCAGGGAAGAAAGTGGATGAATCTGTTAACGGTGGGGGAGGAGAGGAGGATCCCACAGCGCCGCAGACAAATCCCAAGAAAGAGACACCCTGGCGCTACCTTCAGTCTCTCGAGTGCGGGAAATGTTTCATATCAAAGACACAAATAATTAGACATCAGTTAAGCCACACAGGGGAGAGACCCCACAACTGCTTGGACTGTGGAAAAAGTTTCATAAGAAAGTCAAACCTTGTTAAACATCAGGCATTACAAACAGGAGCGAGACCCCACAAGTGCTTGGACTGTGGGAAAAGTTTCACAAGAAGGTCACACCTTGTTTATCATCAGGCAATCCACACAGGAGAGAGACCCCACAAGTGCTTGGACTGTGGGAAAAGTTTCATACAGGGGTCAGACCTTGTTAAACATCAGGCATTACACACAGGAGAGAGACCCCACAAGTGCTTGGACTGTGGGAAAAGTTTCATACAGAGGTCACACCTAGTTCACCATCAGGCATTACACACAGGAGAGAGACCCCACAAGTGCTTGGACTGTGGGAAAAGTTTCATACAGAGGTCACACCTAGTTCGCCATCAGGCATTACACACAGGAGCGAGACCCCACAAGTGCTTGGACTGTGGGAAAAGTTTCATAAGAAGGTCACACCTTGTTAAACATCAGGCAATCCACACAGGAGAAAAACCCCACAAGTGCTTGGACTGTGAGGAAAGTTTCATACAGAGGTCAGACCTTGTTAAACATCAGGCATTACACACAGGAGAGAGACCCCACAAGTGCTTGCACTGTGGGAAAAGTTTCATACAGAGGTCACGCCTATTTCGCCATCAGGCATTACACACAGGAGCGAGACCCCACAAGTGCTTGGACTGTGGGAACAGTTTCATACAGAGGTCACACCTAGTTCGCCATCAGGCATTACACACAGGAGAGAGACCCCACAAGTGCTTGGACTGTGGGAAAAGTTTCATAGAGCGGTCAGACCTTGTTAAACATCAGGCAATCCACACAGGAGAAAAACCCCACAAGTGCTTGGACTGTGGGAAAAGTTTCATACAGAGGTCAGACCTTGTTAAACATCAGGCATTACACACAGGAGAGAGACCCCACAAGTGCTTGGACTGTGGGAAAAGTTTCATACAGAGGTCACGCCTATTTCGTCATCAGGCATTACACACAGGAGAGAGACCCCACAAGTGCTTGGACTGTGGGAAAAGTTTCATACAGAGGTCAGACCTTGTTAAACATCAGGCATTACACACAGGAGAGAGACCCCACAAGTGCTTGGACTGTGGGAAAAGTTTCATACAGAGGTCACGCCTATTTCGTCATCAGGCATTACACACAGGAGAGAGACCCCACAAGTGCTTGGACTGTGGGAAAAGTTTCATAGAGCGGTCAGACCTTGTTAAACATCAGGCAATCCACACAGGAGAAAGACCCCACAAGTGCTTGGACTGTGGGAAAAGTTTCATAAGAAGGTCAGACCTTGTTCAACATCAGGCAATCCACACAGGAGAAAGACCCCACAAGTGCTTGGACTGTGGGAAAAGTTTCATAAGAAGGTCAAACCTTGTTCAACATCAGGCAATCCATACAGGAGAGAGACCCCACAAGTGCTTGGACTGCAGAAAGTGTTTCATATGGAGGTCTGACCTTATTAAACATGGAAGAATCCACACAGGATCTAAACTTCTGTGACACGTGGCAAGAAAGGTTTAAGCAACTTGCATGTAATTGACTCAGGGTCAACGTTTAGAGAGAGATTTTAAAGGTGTGTCCACCTTAGATAGCTAGAGATTGAAATGTAAATGTGTATTTTCAAAGACTTGGAAGAAGAGGGCAAGTCATGTCTGAGTAACGTAATTGCCTTCTATGACGAGATAACTGGCTCTGTGGATGAGGGAAAAGCAGTGGATGTTTTATTCCTTGATTTTAGCAAAGCTTTTATATGATCTCCTACAGAATTCTTGCCAGCAAGTTAAAGAAGTGTGGCCTGGATGAATGGGCCATAAAGTGGATAGAAAGCTGGGTAGATCGACTGGCTCAACTGGTAGTGACCAATGGCTCCATGTCTAGTTGGCAGCCGGTATCAAGAGGAGTGCCCCAAGGGTCGATCCTGGGGCCGGTTTTGTTCAGTATCTTCATTAATGATCTGGAGGATGATGTGGACTGCACCCTCAGCAAGTTTGCCGATGACACTAAACTGGGAGAACTGGTAGATACGCTGGAGGGTAGGGATAGGATACAGAGGGACGTAGACAAATTAGAGGATTGGGCCAAAATAAATCTGATGAGGTTCAACAAGAACAAGTGCAGAGTCCTGCACTTAGGATGAAAGAATCCCATTCACTGCTAGAGACTAGGGACCGACTGGCTAGGCAGCAGTTCTGCAGAAAAGGACTTAGGAGTTACAGTGGATGAGAAGCTGGATATAAGTCAACAGTGTGCCCTTGTTGCCAAGAAGGCTAACGGCATTTTGGGCTGTATAAGTAGGAACATTGCCAGCAAATCAAGGGACGTGATCGTTCCCCTCTATTCAAGATTGGTGAGGCCTCATCTGGAGTATTGTGTTCAGGTTTGGGCCCCACACTAAAAGAAGGATGTGGAAAAATTGGAAAGAGTCCAGCGGAGGGCAACAAAAATGATTAGGGGGCTGGAGCACGTGACTTATGAGGAAAGGCTGAGAGAACGGGGATTGTTTAGTCTACGGAAGAGAAGAATGATGGGATATCTGGTAGCTACTTTCAACTACCTGAAAGTGGGTTCCAAAGAGGATGGATCTAGACTGTTCTCAGTGGTACCAGATGACAGAACAAGGAGCAATGGTCTCCAGTTGCAGTGGGGATAGTTTAGGTTGGATATCAGGAAACACTTTTTCACTAGGAGGGTGGTGAAGCACTGGAATTGGTTACCTGGAGAGGTGGTGGAATCTCCTTTCTTAGAGGTTTTTAAGGTCAGGCTTGACAAAGCCCTGTCTGGGATGGTTTAGTTGGGGAGTGGTCCTGCTTTAAGCAGGGGGTTGGAGTAAATGACCTCCTGAGGTCCCTTCCAACCCTGATATTCTATGATTCTAAGAGGGGTAACTGTAGTAGTCTATGTTTAGCTATCCAAAGTGTTCCTGTATTCTGTTAAATCAGGGATCAATAATTCAGTGATTATGCCCATGTCCCATGCCACTTGCCCAATTCCAGCTCAGTCTCTTTGAATTCACTGGGGGTAGGGGCTGAGGGATGGAGGGAAAGTTTATAGCTGAAATTTTGCAAGTTTAGTGTTAATCGGATCTGTTCCGCTTTCCTGCTCGGACATTTTCTCTGGGGATCCCAGAGACGGAAAGGAGCAGGTGTTACTATCTTGAGTCCGCATCCCCATGGTGACTCTCTACACTATCAATTATGAAAATGTGGGCAGAGCATCCCAATGGAGGCACAGGAATGTGTCAGGGGAGGCGCGATGAGTGTGGGTTGTTGGGTTTTTTTTTTTAAAGAGCACTGGCTTTCAGCCCCAGTTGGCTGCGGCTCATGAGGAAGGAACAGGCCTATCTGGGAGGTGGGGATAAATGCTCAGGCTCTCAAACCCAGGTGGAGCAGCAGCACAGAAGTCGGGGTGGCAATGGGGTGATAAGTCTGCTGTGAACAGCGATATTGAGGAATATCACTCTTCACGTGGCCACCCTAACTTCTGTGCTGCTGTTGGAGGCCTTCAGAGCTGTGCACATCGCCAACGACTACTCTGCCTTTAGAGCTGGGTGGTGATACATGTGCTTTTGAGGGTGGGGGCGTAAATGACCGCAGACACCAAGGTGGGGGTGGCAATGAAACACATCTGAGAACCACTGGTCTACACGCTTATGGGCACCACGTTTATAAAATGATGAATCTTCCCCAAAGTATGGCTTGTGAGGTATCATGGGAAAAGTCATCATCTGCTGAATATTATTGTCCCATTAAAATCAGCACTGTCCATGGAGCTCCGAGAGTTTGCTGTATGTTTGTTACATGCTGTAAAGCTGGAAAACGCCCACAGACGAGCTCCTCCGAGACAATGTCACCTGCACACCAGCTAGGTGCTACGTGGCCAGTAATTGCTCAGCCGGCCATTCACCAGCTGTGGAGCTGGGAACAGGAGAGTTACAATTCTCCGGAAGGATGGCTGCACGCTCACTTAGGCCACAGACTGATTGTCGCCTGCCCCCCAGCTGGGGGATGAACCTCAAAGAGGAGAGTGGTATAAAAGCACAAGGGATAATTGCCTCCATTTTTACCTCTCCTCTCCCATCTTTACAGAAGGCAACAAGATGGCTTGAAAGGCAACAGGGGCCTTGGAGTGGGGAGGATGGACCAGGGCTGGAAGGAAATCCAGGCTGTGTACTTAAAAACTATGAACTGCCTGCAACAGCAGGTGGGGTGAGAAAACGTGCTTGCTTCGTATTTTCCTTAGGCCTTGGCTACACTTGCAGATGTACAGCGCTGAGAGTTAAACCTGACTTTGTACAGCTGAGTAGGGAAAGCGCTGCAGTCTGTCCACACTGACAGCTGCCCAGCGCACTGTCGTGGCCACATTTGGAGCCTTTGCTGCGCCATTGGGAGCGGTAGATTATGGGCAGCTATCCCACAGAGCACTTCTTCCCATTCTTGCGCCGTGGGTTGGGGGAAGGAGGCGTGGGTGCAGGGGACTCTGGGTCCGGTCCCAACGCCCCGTTATGCATCGCTTCGCATCCCAGAAATCCCTTTGTTTCCATCCACCTTTAGCAGCATCTTTCAGCGGTTTCTGTGCAGCGTGATCTGTCTGCGGGAAATGGAGCCCGAACTGGTGAGGCTTATGCTGACTTATCTCATCAGCACGTTACGTTTGGCTGTTGAACTATTCCTTAAGATCCAAAGTGACAGTGAGAGTGAGGAGTCCGACGATGCTATCGAGCCGCGTAACGCGTACGACACAAAATTGCTTGTGTCATCCACAAACATGCTCAGCACCGTGGAACACCGCTTTTGGGCTTGGGAAAAAAGCACCGAGTGGTGGGATCACATCGTCATGGATGTCTGGGATGACGAGCAGTGGCTGCAGAACTTTCGGATGAGAAAAGCCACTTTCATGGGACTGTGTGAGGATCTCGCTCCCACCCTGCGGCACAAGGACACGAGATTGAGAGCTGCCCTGCCAGTAGACAAGCGGGTGGCTATTGCAATCCGGAAGCTGGCAACTCCAGACTGCTACCGGTCGGTCGCAAACCAGTTTGGAGTGGGAAAGTCGACCGTGGGAATCGTGTTGATGCAAGTTTGCAAGGCCATTAATCGCATCCTACTTAGAAGAACCGTGACTCTGGGTAACGTGCAGGAAATAGTGGATGGCTTTGCACAAATGGGGTTCCCTAACTGTGGAGGGGCGATAGATGGGACACACATTCCTATTCTGGGACCACCCCACCTAGGATCCGAGTATGTTAATCGGAAGGGGTATTTCTCTATGGTTCTCCAGGCGCTTGTAGATCACCGTGGGCGTTTCATTGACATTAACATAGGCTGGCCCGGAAAGGTGCATGACGCACGCATCTTTCGGAACACTTGGCTGTTCAGGAAGATGCAGGCCGGGACTTTTTTCCCAGAGCGGAAGATCACGGTGGGGAAGTCAAAATGCCCATTGTGATCCTTGGAGATCCCGCTTACCCGTTAATGCCATGGCTCATGAAACCCTACACAGGGAGCCTTGACAGCAGGAAGGAACGGTTCAACTACAGGCTGAGCCGGTGCCGAATGACTGTGGAGTGTGCCTTTGGCCGTTTAAAGGCCCGCTGAGGATCTCTGTATGAGAAGCTGGACTTGGCCGAAAACAGCATCCCCGCGGTTATATCCGCGTGCTGTGCCCTCCATAATATTTGTGAAGGGAAGGGTGAAAGCTTCACTCAGGCATAGACCTCCGAGGTTCAACACCTGGAGGCTGAATTTGCACAGCCAGAGATCAGGGCTATTACAGTGTCCCAGCGCGGTGTTGCAAGGATTAGGTATGCCTTGAGGGAGCAATTTGAGGCTGAAAACCAGCAGTGATATCTGGTGCCCTGCATGGGAGTGAAGTGCAGTAGTTCCAATCTTTAGGAATCAGTGTTTGCTAAGCAGACAAGCAGACTTGCAGTGCCTGTTTATTTCCTGGGCTAAGGAGTCTTTTACCTTATACAATAATAAAAAATGTTTTCAAAGCCAAAAAATGCATTTATTAAAAAGAAAACAAATTTATTTATTGAAAAGAAACAAGGGGGTGGAATGGGGAACGGTACAATCACAGATTCGCGTATGTCCTGTCTGGTGTGCTGTGCAGTGAGTGCTGCACTTCAGGATAGCTATACTGCATGGTGATGGGGATTGAGTGCAGAGGGTAAGGGTCATGGTTTTCAGAGCTGCGTGGTGAAGATACTGGTTCTGGAGGCAGCTGGTGGTGTGAAAAACACGGAAGTTGGGGAAAGTGGGTTGGAGGTGACAGTGGCGCACAACGGAAAGAGTTTTGGGACAAGGGCTGTCGAGGGTGGGTCGCGTTTGCATTTCTGGTACTGCTCCTTCTGCATGGCTACGAGCTCCTGGATAGCGTGTGCTTGGCGCTCCAGGATGCTTATGAGACGATCCGTGCTTTGCCTCCAGTGCGCTACGTTTTCCTGGCGGATCCTGCTTTCTCTCTCTCTCCAGTTCTGTGCTTTCTCATTCTCTTTAATAGATTGCCACATCACTTCTTGCAGCATGTCTTTGCTTTTTCACCGTCTCTTCCTGAGTCTTTGCAGGCTTTGAGCAGGCGATAAGAGGGACGGCTGAGGTCTCAAGGTTGATGCAGCTGTATAGGCAAAATGCAACATTTAACAGAGGCAGCATTGTTTATACCAGACAGAGTAGTGATTCCCCCCGCACTTAAGGAGTAGAAAACACACAGGGTCTACACAATAGCATAATTTTCCCGTCCGAAACAGAGCACACATATCCCACGGGAGCCTCAAAATGGTGAGTAAGGGGGACTGATTGTTTCAGGGCTGCACTGTCCTCTGGGTGTCTGTGCCTTGGGGAGAGCCAACAGCTTCAGGGGGCACCTAGACTGAACACTGTCCAAACATTTTCCACAGGAGTTCGTCCTGGACGATATCTTGCTGCTGAGGGTGACCTGGGAAGCAAGGGAGGGTCTTCTACTGCAATGGGGCCTCTGCCTTGGCCCATATGCAGCTTGCCTATGTGCAGCAATGGTCCCCCTGCCCCTCGCCTCATAGTGGCGCGGACACATTACCCTGGCTGGGACAAGGACCACGGTGGCTCTCCCGATAAACCTGCGCAAGCGCATTGCACACGTTCTGAATGAGACATCCGAGGACGTTACCGAGGCCGATTACCGTGATGTGATAAACCACATCAATGCACTATTCCGCATCTAGGCATGCATGCCTAACCCTCCTCTCCCAAAGAGCCCGCACGGAAAATATTCCTTCCCTGAAAAAAACCCGCTTACCGGGAACCTGCCCTTCTGTTTGTCCTCCACCAAGTACCAGCTGCTGCGACTGGCTACCTTCTTCCTGGCTTGAGAAGAGCTCCTGGCTGCATGGCTCCAGGGACTCCGGGGTGTCTCCATCCGCCCCACCACCCTCACTCCCATTTTCTGGAGCGCAGCTGGGACTGGACAGCTTCCTCCCCCCATACACTGGTGAGGTCCAGCAACTCGTCATTGCTCCATGCTGGGACTCGCTTGGCGCGTGGAGGCATGGTCAACTTCTGGAGGCCAGTCACAGCGCACTGGACGGCCACACTGGCGCCACAGCACTGCAGCAGCAGCGCAATACACGCTATTCCTCTCGGGGAGGTGGAGTACATGCAGCGCTGCAACCACGGAGATACAGAGCTGCAAATGCCTTGCCAGTGTGGACGGGGAGTGAGTTACAGCGCTGGGGGCGGCTTTACAGCGCTGTAACTTGCAAGTGTTCCAAGGACTTAGATTGGTAAAATTTAGGATTTAAAATGCATGTTTTAATTTTTTAGTTTTAACAGGTTCTGACCTTTTACATCTTTCTCTCTTGTAATCCCTGAAAACCCCCTTGCTCCAGTTCATAAACTGGTTTTAGTGTTTTGTCTGGATCTGTGTGTTTTCATTGAAGTGTTTGGGGATTTGACTGGAGAGAACAAGGCTTTGGCCTAATCCGGCCCCTTTATGGGGACGACCCACTAATTATTGAGTTTGTCCATCACAGTGGACAGACTGAGCAGTCCAAGATGCACATTCCCAGGGTGCAAAGCTGGGAGTAGAAAACTGGTTGATGTTGCTGTGTTTTTTGGTACATTCCTGAGTGTCTGGCTAGTCGCACTCAGTACAGTGCAGACAGGAGTGACTTTGAAGGCTGGTGGCTGTGTGGGAGCAGAGCGTGGAGGGGTTTGTTGTTCACACAGGGAAACAGCAGGGTGGATTTGATTTAAATCACTAGTCAGGAAGACTCGATTTAATCATGGTTTTCTACATAAAAATGTATTCTTGTTGGCTGTTATAATCTTAATACATATTCTTCACAACCAGGGCCAGTGGAAGGATGTTTCGCGCCCTATGTGAAACTTCCACTTTGCACCCCCCCGTCCCTGAGCCCCCTGCCCTGAGGCGCCCTCTCCCCATGGCAGCTCCCCTCCGCCGCCTTGAGGCGCCCCCCCCCCCGTGGCAGCTCCGCCCTGAGGCATGCCCCTGCGGCAGCTCCCCACCTCCCACCCTGAGGCACCCTCCCGCCCCAGCTCACCCCTGCCCCGCCTCCTCCCCGAGCACACCGTCGCTGCTTCACTTCTCCTGCCTCCCAGGCTTGCGGCGCCAATGAGCTTATGCGCCGCAAGCCTGGGAGGCTGGAGAAGTGAAGCAGCCACAGCGTGCTCGGGGAGGAGGTGGAGTAGGGTGAGCTGGGGCGGGGAGTTCCTCTGCGTGCCGCCCGCCCCGCCTCCTCCCCGAGCACACAGTCGCTGCTTCACTTCTCCCACCTCCCAGGCTTGCGGTGCCTGAGCTGATTGGGGAGGAGGTGGGTCGGGGAGTTCCCCTGCATGCCGCCCCACCCCCCTTGCTGCAGGCGGCCCTCTCCCTGCTCCACTGCCCCAGCTCCCTCCTCCTAAATGCCAGCAGCGACTGGGGTGGCCAAAGATCCGGCTGCCACGGTCGCTGCCGAAGAAAATGGCGCCCCCCAAATCCTAGTGCCCTAGCGGTCGCCTAAATGGTTGCACCAGCCCTGTTCACAAAGAGAGATAGCTGTAGGTTTCATTTTTAGAAGGTACACACTGTACATTTTTAAACAGTGATTTATTTTGAAAACTTTTCAGATGAGTTTTACAGCTATATCAGACAATGCATGTTTGTTTGGTTATTTCATTACCAAAGGTAATTGAAGCAGATATTTATGAAGTCATTAGGAGTGAACTATCTCCAATTCAACAGGTTAATCATTAATAGTTGGAGGATTTTCTTGCCATGCTGTATTAGGAGGAGAACATCACCAGACAGACATTTAAATTGTTTTATTTAACTAAAACAACAACGTTCAGTATTCTGGATTTGTTGCTTCAACAGCAAACATATAATATTTTAACAGAAAGGTGTATGTCCCTCTCTTCTCACATTTGTCTCCAGACTTCTCCTTCTCCAGATCTATTCTGCCTCCAACAGTCTTGTATTCATTGAACTTTTTGAAACTTTGCAATTTTTGAGAGCGGTAAGGGATTGACTCTGTGTACACAAATTTGCAGAGGGACAATAGAGGTGAGGTCTGTTATTTCTCACCTCTATATTTTAATTTATTTAAAAACATTTTTACTGTTAACAAGCATGTTACCTTTGGAGACACAAAGCCACAGTTTGAGAACTGGCAAACTAAGCATCTCTGGTGGTATCTTCTAGACTGAGCACTGAGTCCCATTGGGTAAATAGAGAGATTAACCTAAGTAATCTATACAGAAGCCTGTGGAACCCAATACGACTGGGTCCTTAATGCATGAACTAGAGGAACTCATTTACAAAACTTTTTTTAAACATGACATGTCTATATTGTCTCATACTATAGAATTGGAATGTATAATCCCTATTCCATGATGAGAGATCTTTGAGCTACAATATATCTTAATTAAAACTATCTTTAGATAAAATGGTTTTTGAGGAAAAAAAATATCAAAAAAATCCAATTTAAATAACAAAAATCTGATTTTCTTGATTTTTTTTTTTAAATCATTGATTTTTATTGACCCTGGGAAGCAGTGTAAAACATGCCCTGGGATGGAGAATTAAGCAGTTCAGCAGTCCAGATTGTACCCTGGGGAATGTCTCACACCCGCTGTCTCTTCGGACCATTGCGCCTTCATTATCCTGAGCCTGAAAGGGAAGCTAAGCTGGACAAACCAAAGAAGAGGAACCAGCCGACATCCTCAACTCCACCGATGTTGGTTTTGGCTAAATCCTGAACTCCCCCTGGCATGGGAGACTTGAGGTTCTGCTGCCAGCCTTCCCCTCATGCGTCTGTTTCCTTCCTAATGGTCAGGGGTGCAAGTAACTTAAAGGACTTAGCACAGGGGTGAGCAAACTTTTTGGCCCGAGGGCCACATGAGGGTTGTAAAATTGTATGGAGGGCGAGGTAGGGAAAACTGTGCCTCCGCAAACAGCCTGGCCCCGCCCCCTATCCACTCCCTCCCACTTCCCACCTCCTGACTGCCCCCCTCAGAATCCCCAACCCCATCCAACCAACCCACTCCTTTTCTCCTGACCACCTCCTCCGGAGACTCCCCACCCTAACTGCGCCGCCTAAAACCCTCCCACCCAATCCCCCTTGCTCCCTGTCCCCTAAGAG
>NW_027053426.1:0-2500 GCF_011386835.1 Chrysemys picta bellii
GGTCAGCAGGTCAACCCGGATCTCCCTCCTTCCCTGGGTGCCCCCTCCTCGGAGGCGTCAGGTTCCATTCTTTTTTCCAGACTTCCAGGGGCCCGATCCAGTCGGCCGGGTGGCAGTCCCTCGCTGCGGCCGGGGAGGGTGAGCCCAGGGCGGCTTGCCTGCCGTGCGAGTCCCCTCTCGGCCACCAGGTCAACCCCGAGTCGAAAGGGCTGAAAAATTTTCAGAGTCCCCTCCCGGGCACCAGGTCAACCCGTGGAATCGAACGGGTTCACCTGCTGGCCGGTTCGCTTCCCGGGCACCAGGTCAACCCGTGGAATCGAACGGGTTCACCTGCTGGCCGGTTCGCTTCCCGGGCACCAGGTCAACCCGTGGAATCGAACGGGTTCACCTGCTGGCCGGTTCGCTTCCCGGGCACCAGGTCAACCCGTGGAATCGAACGGGTTCACCTGCTGGCCGGTTCGCTTTCCGGCCACCAGGTCAACCCCTAGGTTTTAAGGGGGGGGGGACGCCCGGTGGCCTCTTTCCCGTCCGGTCAGCAGGTCAACCCGGATCTCCCTCCTTCCC
Organism: Chrysemys picta bellii; assembly: GCF_011386835.1. NCBI lineage: Eukaryota > Metazoa > Chordata > Testudines > Emydidae > Chrysemys > Chrysemys picta. The sequence continues at coordinate 565 of NW_027053426.1, forward strand.
TGGGCGCCCCCTCCTCGGAGGCGTCAGGTTCCATTCTTTTTTCCAGACTTCCAGGGGCCCGATCCAGTCGACCGGGAGGCAGTCCCTCGCTGCGGCCGGGGAGGGTGAGCCCAGGGCGGCTTGCCTGCCGTGCGAGTCCCCTCTCGGCCACCAGGTCAACCCCGAGTCGAAAGGGCTGAAAAATTTTCAGAGTCCCCTCCCGGGCACCAGGTCAACCCGTGGAATCGAACGGGTTCACCTGCTGGCCGGTTCGCTTCCCGGGCACCAGGTCAACCCGTGGAATCGAACGGGTTCACCTGCTGGCCGGTTCGCTTCCCGGGCACCAGGTCAACCCGTGGAATCGAACGGGTTCACCTGCTGGCCGGTTCGCTTTCCGGCCACCAGGTCAACCCCTAGGTTTTAAGGGGGGGGACGCCCGGTGGCCTCTTTCCCGTCCGGTCAGCAGGTCAACCCGGATCTCCCTCCTTCCCTGGGCGCCCCCTCCTCGGAGGCGTCAGGTTCCATTCTTTTTTCCAGACTTCCAGGGGCCCGATCCAGTCGGCCGGGTGGCAGTCCCTCGCTGCGGCCGGGGAGGGTGAGCCCAGGGCGGCTTGCCTGCCGTGCGAGTCCCCTCTCGGCCACCAGGTCAACCCCGAGTCGAAAGGGCTGAAAAATTTTCAGAGTCCCCTCCCGGGCACCAGGTCAACCCGTGGAATCGAACGGGTTCACCTGCTGGCCGGTTCGCTTCCCGGGCACCAGGTCAACCCGTGGAATCGAACGGGTTCACCTGCTGGCCGGTTCGCTTCCCGGGCACCAGGTCAACCCGTGGAATCGAACGGGTTCACCTGCTGGCCGGTTCGCTTCCCGGGCACCAGGTCAACCCGTGGAATCGAAAGGGTTCACCTGCTGGCCGGTTCGCTTTCCGGCCACCAGGTCAACCCCTAGGTTTTAAGGGGGGGGACGCCCGGTGGCCTCTTTCCCGTCCGGTCAGCAGGTCAACCCGGATCTCCCTCCTTCCCTGGGCGCCCCCTCCTCGGAGGCGTCAGGTTCCATTCTTCTTTTTCCAGACTTCCAGGGGCCCGATCCAGTCGACCGGGAGGCAGTCCCTCGCTGCGGCCGGGGAAGGTGAGCCCAGGGCGGCCTGGTCCATGTCTCTAGTGGGCCCGATCCTTTTTTTTTTTCCGAGCTCCGGGGCCAGGCCCGCCCGGGCAGCCCTCCTCGGGGGCGTGGGGCGATTTCCCCCCCCCCCACCCCCAGACTTCCAGGGGCCCGATCCTGTCGGCCGGGAGGCAGTCCCTCGCTGCGGCCGGGGAGGGTCAGCCCAGGGCGGCCTGCTTGGCGGCCGGGTCCATGTCTCTAGTGGGCCCGATCCTTTTTTTCCCTTTTCCGGCTCCGGGGCCCGGGGTGCCCGGGTAGCCCTCCGCGGTGGCGTCGGCCAATTTTTTTTAAAATCAGACTTCCGTGGGCCCGATCCTGACGGCCGGGAGGCAGTCCCTCGCCGCGTCCGGGGACGGCGAGACGCTCGGCCACCGGGTCAACCCGGAGGAAGCGGGCTGGGGGAAGAAAAAAAAAAAAAAAGTTTTCCAAGTCCGAAAAATTTTCAAAGTCCCCTCTCGGCCACCAGGTCAACCCCTTTGGAGCGAATGGGTTGACCTGACGGCCGGTCGTCTCGCGGATGTCCGGAAGGGGTCGCCCCACGCCGTCTCGGCCGACCGAGGGAACCACGAGGTGGCGCCCAGTTCCAGTTTCGTACCGCCGAAGGCGGGGCTTTGGCTTTTTCGACCTGCCTTTCGAGGATTGTGTGAGGAGATTTCTGAGGACAGGTTTTTCAGAGCCTGTGAGAACCGGAGCTCAGCCTAGGGGATCAATCCGAGTATTGTACCCGACCCTGCCCGGCGTGGGAGGGGGGGAGCGGGCCCGTTTGAGGGCGGAGGCCAGCACCCGGCCCTCCGCCGAG
>NW_027053426.1:15000-20000 GCF_011386835.1 Chrysemys picta bellii
CGTCATCCCCCGACAGTGTGTGTGTGTGTGTGGGGGGGGGAGGCTTAGCAGTCTTCCCCCAGGCTGGGTGGGGGCCTGGCGGGAGGCGTCGCAGTCTTCCCCCGGGCGGTCCGGTGGGGGAGGCTTAGCAGTCGTCCCCAGGGCGGTCCGGGGGTGGGGTGGGGTGGGGGGCCTCACAGTCGTCCCTCGGAGAGCCGGGTCGGCGGCAGTGGTGGGTTTACGTCCAGCCTCCGGAGGGTGCGCGTCCTCGGAGGCGATGCAGGCGCCGCAGAGAGGCAGCCTCCGAGGCAGGGAGCGGAGCACCGAGGCTGGGGAGAGGGGAGCAGGAGCCGGGGGCTGGGGGTGGGGGTGGGGGGCGTTCAGGACAACCGGTCAAGCCCCGGGAAGCAGCTGTCAAATGTTCCAAGTCCCCACTCGGCCACCAGGTCCACCCCAGTCTAGCAATGGGGTTGACCTGGCTGACGGCCGGTTAGTATCAAGGTAAACTCACCGTCGTCCACAGGAGGGCAGCTCTCAGGCCGGCCGGCTGCGGCTGACTCTGGGGCGGCGCCCGGTCCCGGCAGCGAGGGGCGGGGGGCGCGGAGCGAGACGGGGCTAACCGGGGGGGGGGGGGCGCCTCCTGCGACTTTGGGGGCCGCGGGTCGTCAGTGGCGTGCAGGCCGGGCCTCTCCCGGGGGATTCGGGGGGGCGGTCCTGCGGGCCGGGCGCAGGGGGCTCGGGCGAGCCCGGGCCGGTCCGCCCCGGGGCCGGGGTCTCCGCCTGCGGCTCAGGGGGGCGCGGGTCGTCGGGGGAGGAAGCCCGGGGGAGCTGCACACCGGCCCGCCAGGCCAGGCCTGGCCTGGATGGCCGCGGGGGGATTCGGGGCGGTCCCGCGGGCCGGGGGCCGGGCGCAGGGGAGGCGGGGGGTCCGAGCGAGTCCGTCCCGGGCCCGGGGCCTCCCCCTGCGGCTTTGGGGTCCGTGGGTCCCCGCTGGCGGAAGCCACTGGGAGCTGGACACCCGCCGTCCGTCCCGCCTGGCCAGGCCTGGCCTGGGTGGCCGCGGGGGGATTCGGGGCGGTCCCGCGGGCCGGCGGCCGGGCGCAGGGGAGGCGGGGGGTCCGAGCGAGTCGGTCCCGGGCCTGGGGTCTCCCCCTGCGGCTTTGGGGTCCGTGGGTCCCCGCTGGAGGAAGCCGCTGGGCGCTGGACACCCGCCGTCCGTCCCGCCTGGCCAGGCCTGGCCTGGGTGGCCGCGGGGGGATTCGGGGCGGTCCCGCGGGCCGGCGGCCGGGCGCAGGGGGTCCGAGCGAGTCCGTCCCAGGCCCGGGGCCTCCCCCTGCGGCTTTGGGGTCCGTGGGTCCCCGCTGGAGGAAGCCGCTGGGCGCTGGACACCCGCCGTCCGTCCCGCCTGGCCAGGCCTGGCCTGGGTGGCCGCGGGGGGGGATTCGGGGCGGACCTGCGGGCCGGCGGCCGGGAGGGTCCGGGCCAGTCCGCCCCATGCCCGGCGTCTCCCCCAGCGGCTTCGGTGGCCCCGGGGGGGGTCCTCCGCGGAGGAAGCCGGGTGGGTGGGGAGCCGGACCCCAGGCGCCCAGACCCGTGACCTGCGGCCGCGACCTCCGACTCGGCAGGAGCGACGAGGGGCTTTCCGGCCCGTCCCCCCCTCTCCTTCCCCCCCAGAAAAGGAGAGAGAGCTGACTCGGACCGGGAAAAGCTGCCTACGGCACCTGGGATTCCCAGGCGGTCACCCATCCAAGTACTAGCCAGGCCCGGGACGGTTTACCTTCCGAGATCGGACGGGATCGGGGGCGTTCGGTCCGGTATGGCCGTAGGCACCCGGCCCCGCGCCTCCTCGCCCGCTTTCCCCTGCCGACGCCCGGGCCTGCCGCACGGTGAGCCCCGGTCGGACTGCCCCCCCCCCTGCGGCAGGGCCCCCGTCTCTCGCGGGCCCGGTCCTTTTTTCCTTTTCGAGCTCCGGGGCCCGGGCTGGCCGCCAGAGCCCCTCCGCCCGCCCTCCCCGGCGTCGGGGAAAATACTGTCCCGGACTTCCAGTGCGCCCGATCCTGTCAGCCGGGGGGTGGGGAGGGGCAGTCCCTCGCTGCGGCCGGGGAGGGTGAGCCCAGGGCGGCTTGCCTGCCGTGCGAGGCCCCTCTCGGCCACCAGGTCAACCCCGAGTCGAAAGGGCTGAAAAATTTTCAGAGTCCCCTCCCGGGCACCAGGTCAACCCGTGGAATCGGACGGGTTCACCTGCTGGCCGGTTCGCTTCCCGGCCACCAGGTCAACCCCTAGGTTGCCGACCGGCCTACCCAGTGGCCGGTTTGCTTTCCGGCCACCAGGTCAACCCCTAGGGGTTTTAACGGGGGCACGCCCGGTGGCCTCTTTCCCGTCCGGTCACCAGGTCAACCCGGATCTCCCTCCTTCCCTGGGCGTCCCCTCCTCGGAGGCGTCAGGTTCCATTTCCCCCCCCCCCCCCCAGACTTCCAGGGGCCCGATCCAGTCGGCCGGGAGGCAGTCCCTCGCTGCGGCCGGGGAGGGTGAGCCCAGGGCGGCCTGGTCCATGTCTCTAGTGGGCCCGATCCTTTTTTTTTTTTTCGAGCTCCGGGGCCAGGCCCGCCCGGGCAGCCCTCCTCGGAGGCGTGGGGCGATTCCCCCCCCCCCCCAGACTTCCAGGGGCCCGATCCTGTCGGCCGGGAGGCAGTCCCTCGCTGCGGCCGGGGAGGGTCAGCCCAGGGCGGCTTGCCTGCCGTGCGAGTCCCCTCTCGGCCACCAGGTCAACCGCGAGTCGAAAGGGCTGAAAAATTTTCAGAGTCCCCTCCCGGGCACCAGGTCAACCCGTGGAATCGAACGGGTTCACCTGCTGGCCGGTTCGCTTCCCGGCCACCAGGTCAACCCGTGGAATCGGACGGGTTCACCGGCTGGCCGGTTCGCTTTCCGGCCACCAGGTCAACCCCTAGGTTTTAAGGGGGGGACGCCCGGTGGCCTCTTTCCCGTCCGGTCACCAGGTCAACCCGGATCTCCCTCCTTCCCTGGGCGCCCCCTCCTCGGAGGCGTCAGGTTCCATTCTTTTTTCCAGACTTCCAGGGGCCCGATCCAGTCGGCCGGGTGGCAGTCCCTCGCTGCGGCCGGGGAGGGTGAGCCCAGGGCGGCTTGCCTGCCGTGCGAGTCCCCTCTCGGCCACCAGGTCAACCCCGAGTCGAAAGGGCTGAAAAATTTTCAGAGTCCCCTCCCGGGCACCAGGTCAACCCGTGGAATCGAACGGGTTCACCTGCTGGCCGGTTCGCTTCCCGGCCACCAGGTCAACCCGTGGAATCGGACGGGTTCACCGGCTGGCCGGTTCGCTTTCCGGCCACCAGGTCAACCCCTAGGTTTTAAGGGGGGGGGGACGCCCGGTGGCCTATTTCCCGTCCGGTCAGCAGGTCAACCCGGATCTCCCTCCTTCCCTGGGTGCCCCCTCCTCGGAGGCGTCAGGTTCCATTCTTTTTTCCAGACTTCCAGGGGCCCGATCCAGTCGGCCGGGTGGCAGTCCCTCGCTGCGGCCGGGGAGGGTGAGCCCAGGGCGGCTTGCCTGCCGTGCGAGTCCCCTCTCGGCCACCAGGTCAACCCCGAGTCGAAAGGGCTGAAAAATTTTCAGAGTCCCCTCCCGGGCACCAGGTCAACCCGTGGAATCGAACGGGTTCACCTGCTGGCCGGTTCGCTTCCCGGGCACCAGGTCAACCCGTGGAATCGAACGGGTTCACCTGCTGGCCGGTTCGCTTCCCGGGCACCAGGTCAACCCGTGGAATCGAACGGGTTCACCTGCTGGCCGGTTCGCTTCCCGGGCACCAGGTCAACCCGTGGAATCGAACGGGTTCACCTGCTGGCCGGTTCGCTTTCCGGCCACCAGGTCAACCCCTAGGTTTTAAGGGGGGGGGGACGCCCGGTGGCCTCTTTCCCGTCCGGTCAGCAGGTCAACCCGGATCTCCCTCCTTCCCTGGGCGCCCCCTCCTCGGAGGCGTCAGGTTCCATTCTTTTTTCCAGACTTCCAGGGGCCCGATCCAGTCGACCGGGAGGCAGTCCCTCGCTGCGGCCGGGGAGGGTGAGCCCAGGGCGGCTTGCCTGCCGTGCGAGTCCCCTCTCGGCCACCAGGTCAACCCCGAGTCGAAAGGGCTGAAAAATTTTCAGAGTCCCCTCCCGGGCACCAGGTCAACCCGTGGAATCGAACGGGTTCACCTGCTGGCCGGTTCGCTTCCCGGGCACCAGGTCAACCCGTGGAATCGAACGGGTTCACCTGCTGGCCGGTTCGCTTCCCGGGCACCAGGTCAACCCGTGGAATCGAACGGGTTCACCTGCTGGCCGGTTCGCTTTCCGGCCACCAGGTCAACCCCTAGGTTTTAAGGGGGGGGACGCCCGGTGGCCTCTTTCCCGTCCGGTCAGCAGGTCAACCCGGATCTCCCTCCTTCCCTGGGCGCCCCCTCCTCGGAGGCGTCAGGTTCCATTCTTTTTTCCAGACTTCCAGGGGCCCGATCCAGTCGGCCGGGTGGCAGTCCCTCGCTGCGGCCGGGGAGGGTGAGCCCAGGGCGGCTTGCCTGCCGTGCGAGTCCCCTCTCGGCCACCAGGTCAACCCCGAGTCGAAAGGGCTGAAAAATTTTCAGAGTCCCCTCCCGGGCACCAGGTCAACCCGTGGAATCGAACGGGTTCACCTGCTGGCCGGTTCGCTTCCCGGGCACCAGGTCAACCCGTGGAATCGAACGGGTTCACCTGCTGGCCGGTTCGCTTCCCGGGCACCAGGTCAACCCGTGGAATCGAACGGGTTCACCTGCTGGCCGGTTCGCTTCCCGGGCACCAGGTCAACCCGTGGAATCGAACGGGTTCACCTGCTGGCCGGTTCGCTTTCCGGCCACCAGGTCAACCCCTAGGTTTTAAGGGGGGGGGGACGCCCGGTGGCCTCTTTCCCGTCCGGTCAGCAGGTCAACCCGGATCTCCCTCCTTCCCTGGGCGCCCCCTCCTCGGAGGCGTCAGGTTCCATTCTTTTTTCCAGACTTCCAGGG